>NW_020955305.1:507352-559362 GCF_003031625.1 Empidonax traillii | reverse complement strand
TTTTTTTTTGCAGGTTGCTCTTTTGCAATTTTAAAGGAGCGGGGAAGACTAATCCTTTATGACTGCTAACAGGCATAACCAATGTGAGTGTTGTCACCATATTTTTTTAATATAGAGACTTCGTTTAATTTCTTTGCCTTCTGTCTAATCATTTACTTTTAGGCATAAATACTAGAATATCTGGATTTAAAAAAAAAAAAAAACAGCTTTTCATGACTACTGAAATAGCACTGGCCGTTACATACTTGGACATTACTTGGTTTGGACATTACTGGTTATGGAAAGATTTTTCTTTTTGCTCTAAAATATCTGGTGCTATCCCCAGAGGAACAAATATTAGCTTGACATGAAAATGGAAGAATTTAGTTAGATATCAGTTTGGTATGGTCACTTGGTAGCATCCTTCTTGAAAGGAATTTAACCTGACTAACAAGTAATGTACTTCTGTGAGAATGTTTAGCTTTTCAGAGTTGAATTCATGATGAGTCACAAAGCACCCAAACCTTCATTCATTCTTATTAGAACACTATTAGAACAAAGGTGTAATTGAATTTTTTGTTATTTTATGGCACAAGAAACAAATCTCTAGGATCCAGAGGGAATTCATGCAGGATTGCTCTGGAAAGAACCACTTAAAGTTGGCTCTGAGAGAGTGACCTCTAAAGTTGTGTAGGAGTTTTGACTGCAACAATAAAATCCTCTGTAAGTGAGTTGTATGAAGTATGCAAAGTACAAAGGTGCTCAGCATCTGGCAAAATTAGACCTTAGTTTTATGTGTCTGCTCTTATAGATAGATAGATAGATAGATAGATAGATAGATAGACAGACAGACAGACAGATAGATAGATAGATAGATAGATAGATAGATAGATAGATTTAATACGCATTTTTATTTACAAATCAAAAGCTGGATGCACCCAGAGCAGATAAATATGAGAAGTGGTCACAACATTACCCTTACACGGTTCAAGAAGCACTTGGACAATACTCTCAGGCACATGGGGTGACTCTTGGGGATGATCCTGTGCAGAGCTTGAGGCTGGACTCGATGATCCTTGTGAGTTCCTTCCAACTCAGCATATTCTGTGATTCTGTGACTTCAAAAGCCAATTGCATTCCCAGATCACAATTGCCAATATGAATCTAAGTGTTCTTAGACAAAAGCAATCTCATAACATCCCCCTGTCTTGCAGGGCTATTTATATACTTTCTCTTTTTGATGCCAAATGTTCCAATACAGACTTCCATTAAACAAAAGCAAATACAAAGTGTACAGCCTCATTCTCTCCCCACCAAATACTAACATAAGAGTTTGGTTCTTCATATGAAATACGAGGATTTATTTTAATCATTGATCACAGCAAATGGCTCCTACTAGAAATATACACAGAAGAGGGTACTTCAAATTTTCAAGAATGTACTCCAGACAATTGGCTTCTCCCTGCAACAAAATAAAAAAAAAGAGAGAGGGAGAGAAAGAAAGAAGACTCACTAAGATCTTTTCTGCTCCCTGAATTTTATGCTCAGCTTTGGCAGAGAAATAAACCAGAAGCTTGGAATTCTGCTGGAGCTTTCGGTGGTGTGGATAGATCTTGCTTTTGCTGTAGCCAGTAAAAGTCCCATGCTTTCAGCACTGGAAGAACTGGGTCATTTTGACTTAGTCAAAATACACCTTTAACTCAACATACTTCGGTGGCCAAAAGGATGCATAGCTAACTAATATAATGTGAAAAAATGTGTCAGGCTTAGTCTAGCACTCTTGTTGACCCTGACCTTGGTCATGATTGTAATCTATTCTCGTTCAGGAATCATCCAAGTCCTTGAGCTGTGCGAAGTTATTCTTTACTTCTCTCAGGTAAAATTAGCAAATGGTTCTTTCAAATTTTTCAAGGCTTTTTTTGGTCAGGTTTCCAGATCCTCAAGTGAAAAATCCAAAAGGCCATGCAATAAAATAGATGTCTGTAGCTCCAGTTAAACTTCTACTAATTAGTTTAATGATCCATACAGTATAAATACGGTGACAGATAATTGGGCAAATTTTTAATTCTTTTTCATGTAAGCTTTTCCTTACTTTTACTTATAAGTGTTCCACTACATTATGGAACATTTCTGAAAAGCACTTGGTGGTTCAATTACACATCTTCTAGATGAGTTGCCAAGAAAATATTGCTAATTTGCAAGTTCTGACCTTCCATAGGGGAAATCAGAGAGAGACAAATTTAAAATTGCATAAATAGTTAGAAAATAAATGATTCATCAGCAGTTTAGCACATTGAAGAAGTGCTTTCTATGCTAAATATCCAAAGAAGGATCATTCAGGTCATACAGGTACTCAACCAAAGCATAGCTTTGCATTTTATCATAGCTATATGCTAAATGGAACCATTATTTGATGAGAACACAGTCTTTAATTGATATCTAACTACTAATGTAAGACAAGAAAATGCTTTCTGATTTTCAAGAAATATAATTAAACTTGCCAGATAAATAAAGAAAGAGATAAGTTACTGGGTATGTGTCTTATCTAATGCTGGAATTGATACAGTGCCACTTGCACCACTTTTGAATTGCAAGTTATGTCATAAGAGTATAAGAATTTTACAATATCATTTCCACAGAGAAGATACCTTCCTTATTGCCAAAAAAAACCCACTAGAAAAGTAAGAAAAAAGTGTATTGGACTCTGGAAGAGTATTAAATGCTTTGATCTTCTCTTCGTCCTTTGTGTGATGCCAACGAAGACATCTGTTTCAGGAGATGAGTCTTACTTCTGCTGCAGAGTTAGAGTATTGATTACTTTCCTGGTCTCAAGAGTAGAGAAGGCTGTTATTTAGGAATTGTCTGAGAAAATACTGATGATGCAAAGATGTATGTTTATGTAGGAAAAATACGTTGAGGGTTAATTAACTAATAAATTTATTATCTTCTGACGCATTTGAGTTGGCCCAAGAGAACATGGATTCCAAAAGAATATTGGGATCACTGTAGTCAAGAGTAAGAGTAAAATGAAACCCGTGCATATCTTATAGTGTTTTCCAATCTGTACGAATCCCTCTGCTGAGCAGTTTAGCATTTCAGTGTCTCCCTTAAGCACAATTAAAAATTTCCTTAATGTCTATCATGTTACTTCTTATACATCTCCTTCTCTGAGGAAAGAACAACATATAATTCAATGTTTTGAGTTTGGGAGTTCTGGTTCTGGATACTTGTTTTGGGGGGTTTTGATGGTAGTGGTAGTAAAGTGTTCTTTGGAGAGATACAAGGGTTTCCTTCACCATCTTTCCTTCCAGCCTTTTGGTTTTTTACATCATTTGTTTAGTCATGCAACAGTTAGGCAAACACACCTTTCCTCCTGTGAGTGGCCTTGCAGCTTAGAAGTCTGGAAAGTGTAATACAGTGGTAAAAGGACAGCGGTGTGGAAAGAGGGGGCTGAGGAGTGGCTGAACCCCTCTTAGCCTCCTCCTCTTTGATTAGACGCACTCTACTAAGGACAGAGTATGTTGAAGAAGTAGACCAAAGAAATGAGCCTTCTCTTGGAACAGAAATTTGTAGTACAGAGTAAATCTTTCATTTCCAGAGGAGGTACTTTTTTAAAAAAAAATTCTGAAATTAGATCTCTCATGCTGCCACCATTATGATTTCTTCAGTACTTTGCATGAAGGTTTTATTTCTTTAATTTTCTGGAAACTGCAGTTGACATGTATTTTTCATGGAATATTTGGGTTTTACCTGTCTGCTTTCCTCTGGCATTATTGAGACAGAATCTGAGTTTTTACACAACAGAAGCTGATTATAGTTTAAAAAAATGTAAGCAAACAAACTTGAATGCTACAGATATGCAAATTTATTAAAATTAACCAGCATAAAATAGTTCCATATTCTAAATAAACCTGAAGCTGGTGCCGAACTACATCTGCTGAAGAAAGCACTCCTGATAGCTTCCTTGTAAATCTCTTCCATTTAATTGGAGGTTTTGGAGATATACTGTATGTTTCTTTTTTAAAAATTTAGGGTTGACTTTTTCATACTGCAAAGTAAATTCCTGAATTTTCCCACTTTTGGCAATAGAGAAGCGCGGTTGCTTTCCGTGCTTTTTACATTTAAAAAGCAAAATTTGTAATTATAACCACAATTCTAAATGTGTCAGCAGCAATAAAAAGTAGACTATTTTAAATGTGAATATAAAATATAAGGAAATTCAAGAACATGGAGTCATAGAATGGCTTGATTTGGAAGGGACCTTAAACACCATCTCATTCCAACCCCCCTGCCATGGACAGGGATACCTTCCAGACCAGATTGCTCAGGGCTCCATCCAGAATGGCCTTGAACAATTCCAGGCATGGGGCATCCACAGCTTTTCTGGGCAACTTGTCCCAGTGCCTCTCCACCAGAGCCTTCACTTCTCCAGGCTGACAACAAAGAGGGATGTAGACAAAGCAGAGATATTTACTGCTTTTTTTGCCTTGATCTTCAACACCAAGCATGGGCTCTGGGACCCCCAGAGCTGGGGAACCATGATTCCGAGAATGATAAACTCCAAGACAACCCTGAACTTGTGGGATTTGCTGATCCAGCTGGATCCCTAAAAGTCTATGGAACCCATGGGATTAATCCCAGAGTACTCAAAGATGTCACTGTGGCTGATGTCATTGTGAAACCTCTCTCAGTGATTTTTCAACAGTTTTGGGAATCTGGAGAGGTCCAAGTAAACTGGAAGATTGCAAATATTGTCCCAGTTTTGAAGTAGGACAAAAGAGATGACCCTGGTAACTACAGGCCGGTCAGTCTCACTTTAGTGTCTGGTCAAATTTTGGCAAAGATTATTCTGAGTGTTCTTGAAGGATACCTGAGAGACAACACAGTCATTGGTCACAGCCAGCATGGACTCACCAAGAGGATGCTCTGCTTGATAAACTAAATTTCATTTTATGACAAGGTAACCCCCCTAGAAAAATACATAATGTGATGAGTGAACAACTAGTTGATGGGTCGAGCAAAAAGTGTTACAGTAAATGAGGTTACATCAGGCTGGTGAGTGGTCATCACTGAAGTTGTGCAGGGCTCCATGGTGAAGGGTCTAGAAGGGAGCCATATGAGGAGCAGCTGAGGTCACTTAATCTGTTCAGCCTGGAGAAGAGGAGACTGAGAGGAGACATTGCAGTCTGCAACTTCCTCGTGAGGGGAAGAGGAGCAGCAGGCAGTGATCTCTTCTCCATGGTGACCAGTGACAAGATCTGAGAGAATGGCCTTGGGTCGCCTGTATCAGGAGAGGTTTAGGTTGGAAATTAGGAAATAGTTCTTCACCCAGTGGGGGGTTAGACACTGGAACAGGCTCCCCAGGGAAGTGGTCACAGACCCAAGCCTGACAGAGTTCAAGAAGCATTTGGACAACACTCTCAGGCACATGGTGTGGTTCTTGTTGTGTCCTGTGTAGAGCCAGGAGTTGGACTCGATCCTTGTGTGTCCTTTCTAATACAGGAGATTCTATGATATCTTCATTATTTGCAACAGTGTTGAATCAGTCCAGCTTACCCCATAGTATGAGATCAAAACTGTGGGTTGAGAGTAAACATTGGCCCCAGTTGGGTCAGAGTTTTTCAGAATGTGCTTTCTAAGACTGCTTCAAACAGCAATGAAAGGAAAACACAGTATTGTCTTCGGTTGCGATTTCTAGGACAGGTTACTAAATAAGGAAAGGGGAAAAAGGCACCAAAATTACAGGAAATTCTTCTGCAAGGCTTTTTTAATGCTTGTTGATCTGATGAGAAAAGTAAAATAAAATGTACTAGACTTTGATTTCCAAATTCTGTGAAAGTCAACAAAAATTGTGCAGCATTAATGGTTTCAAGAGCTTGGCTGCACAGGAAAATTTAATTTTTGCAAACACAACAGTAAAATGTAAGTCTCCCGAAGGAAGCCTTGCAGTTCCTAGAAAATATCATGGTGTTTGGGGTTTTTTTTAAGCGACTGTACAATTTTACTCTTTGCAAATTAAATTCATTTTTGGTAGATAAATAGCCACCAGTCAGATTCACACAGGAGAAAAATTAAAAAATTTATTTTCCTTTCATTGTTGCAAGGGCTGACTCAAGGCTGCTCTGATCCCATTCCAGTTACTTCATCCAATTACAAGCTTCGGCTGGTCTGAAACTACGGACAGCTACAATTCAGCGATACAGTCACATCAGAGGGTCTCCACAAGCCAGAACTGGAAGACCAAAGCACAGCACTGAGTGTGCTGACTACCAGCGTTCCTAGTAGTCTTCTAAGCTGGGGGAAAATCCAACAAACAGAATAAACAATCTTCTGTTTTCCACCTGCCAGCATATAGATAAAGAATTACTTTTGGCAGAGTAAAAAATGATTTGTGATCTGAAATGTGCGGTGTGAAAAAATGATTTTCAGTCTACAGACCTCTTCAAAGGCATCTGTGAAAGGTAGCTGCTTGATAGTAGGCTTAAATTTGCAGTCAATTATTTACACCTTCACTGATGTAACTCCACAAATCAGAAACTCTTGAACACTTCCATGGAGAGATTCTGTGATGCAAGGAGGTGGCAATCTACAGGAAATGTTTTGGTTCTCAGACAAAACAGATATCACTTTGCAACACATTGCTGATGCTGGCATGCAATTTGGGCACAGATACGTAAACAAATGCACTATTTTGAACAACTGTGGCAGAACAGTTTGGAAAAAAAGTAGTCTAAAAGTTTGAGAATATTGTGAATATTCATCTCTTGAGAAATAAGACAAAAAAGGGAATAAAGCAATGAGCAATAGTTTTTTCTTTAGGTTATTTTTTATTTATTCCCTTCCCTCCAAACAGAAGCAAACAATTTATTCTCTAGAGCTCTGAAAGGTTAATCACTTGCAGTAAAACAAGGATGCGAAGAATAGCTAAGTAAAAAGAGCTAAAAATGCCAAATGCCTGGGGATAAAGCAAATACTTCTGCCTTTTTCAAATCACTGGCTATTGTGTTTTTCTGAAGACAAGTAAGCATATTAGTTTAAATAATACATTACCTTTTGCATAAGATGAATTGTCACTGGAGGCAAAGGAAAACATCGGTTTGGAAGTGGTGAAAGACTATGACCAGTCTTCAACTTTTCAGTGGACCACTACAGTACAACAGGCAGGGAGCTTCTCTGCTGTCAGAAAGCACACTCCCATGTGTGCCCAACAACAGGCAAGCACCAGCTAAATCTTTTCAGAGAGACTAAGTTCTGTATGAGAAGACACTCAGAAAGTTAATGGTAGTGTGTATTTGAAGATTATTGTACCACCCCATTCAAATCATCTCACTTAGCTAGGAAAAATAATTGGATCATTACACACAGAAATCTGTTTTCAAAAATTTGCATCTGAACATTGCAAGTGTATTAGTGAGAGACATTCAAGGTGTAATATTTTACCTGTGATTCAGGGGCCAGAGGCAAATGAAGATTTTTTTTTTTTAAAGGTTTATATTAAAATTCCTGAGACATAGTCTCTAATTAATCTTTTCATTAGATTAATAGAGTTGCTTAAGCTTGTCCTAGAGGCAGAGAATTAGTAAATATTTCACACATTTTGGATACAAGGGCCAAGAATGGAACAGTATTTTAAAGCTGCATTTGTTTTTTGCTACTCTCAGTCTTCATAACTCCCATGCCCCAAAAGCATACAAATTTGGAGAAGCTGGTTTGCAAAAGTGCAAATTTGACCTCTGCATTCTCCTGCTAACTTTTATCACTTTCTAATCTACAATTAAGTGACTGGAAGAGATTTCCTTTGTGGTAAATACAATTTTAATGAAGGCCTTCTAAATCACATTCTGATTATACAGTTTAATCTGTTTTGTAAGGCATATTCCTGCAACAGGTTGTAGTCTGTTTTCATTCACTTGATTCTTGGAGACAGGTTTATGTTCCTGCAATCCAAGGCAGTCCCAAGGCAAGCAGAAAGAGAATGGGGTTTTGGCTGCAGGCATCTATGGGGTTGACAGTGAAACTATCTAAATAGAAAGAGTTTTTTCACATACTACACTTCATGATTGAAACCAGATTTATTGTTTGAATTACCTGACCCTTTTCACAGTTGGGCACAATTTGGTTAATTTTGTGAAGGATTGCATCTCCCAGGGCAGCATGTTCTATGGATACAGTAAATGATCTGTCCTACATTTTAGATGTATCAGAGCCACATTTAATTAAAATTAATTCTGTATAATGTAACAACAGAACTGAGGCCAGTCCTGGCTCCCAAGGAAATTATCTACTCTAACCAAAAGTTATTTTCCCTCTATACTGTGTAACTGTTTCTTTTATTAAACTTACTTAAACCATTATAAGCTTTGATGTTCTGATGCTTTTTGGCTGGTGTTTTCATCAGAAGTTATTCATCCTCCTAAGGCATATGTTCTGCTTTCAAAGCAGATACAGACTCTGCTCAGTAATTTATTCCTGTTTAAAATTAAGTGCATTTAAAATGTATCAAATTGACAGACCCGGAGATGATAGTCTTCTTTACTTTATCCTCATGGTAGAAAGTGCACAAACTGTAATAGTGTCAGTTTTTCTTTGTTAATCTAAACTAGCAACTGTAAGCAAGATGATGGTTTGTTCATTATATTCTTAAATATATATATATATAAATCCTTCTTGTATCCTCTTTATCTAGAATCTTGAGTGGTGTCTTCTCTTACCATCAGTTTTAATGACATATTGCTCTGAATATCCTTATACCTATTCTGGCTGTGAAAGTTTATCAGATAACTTAGTTTTTGTACAGGTGAGAAACTAATCATGGAGGATGATTCCTTTCATTCTCATTCAGGCAAGCACAGTGGATTCTTAGAAACTGACTTCAAATAACTTGGTAAAGAAATTTAAGGCAATAAGGTCCTTCTACAAAAAGGACCAACCAAGAGATTTTGGAAGCTGTATGAATACAGTCTCTAGGATTACTTCAGTGAAAAGTTCCAGCTTAGATCTCATTCAGTTCCCCTTGAATTTTAAGACCATATTGTGAAGAATGTCCAAATAGTCTTCATTTCAAATCAACAAATGTTACTTCTTGCTTTGGAGATATGCATAACATTTCTAGATTTTGTTGTTGTTGTTGTGAGGATGATGTCACAAATCTCCACATACAAATACTAGGAAATTATTCATTTCTTCAGGCCAAAGGACACCTTTTTTTATGCAAGAACTCAAATGTGCTGCAGAGTTTTATGACTAGCGAAATAAATTTTATCCAGGTGGTCAAAGACCAAGCTGCATGTTTGAATGAATGTAATAAACTGATCATATGATTTGACACCACATGTTCCTTTTCTAAGACCAAACAGACTAATGCTTCTTCATTTTCCCTTTTACAATTCCAGATAAGTAATAGATAAAATGGTATACCGACATTTTTTAGAACATCAACTATTTTTTCGATATGATGTGTGGACAGACAATGTCTCTTTCAAGCTCTGTTAGTAATAAAGCAGCTTTGTAGGTTTGGATTGGTGTTTTCCACTGCCCTCCGGTCACATGTAACAATGTTCCTATTATTCACATCCAGACAAGTAACAAGTACATCTTGACTATAATTAGTTTTCTCACCTCTGCCATTTCTAACAGAAAGAGGATTCCACACCTTTTTCCCATCATGGTTAGAAACTTTTTCTTTGTATCTGTCCCAGGGTTGCATGTGACCATGCTATGGTCAATTATTCTTAAACCAATACTGGTTTATAGCTCTTTCCCTTCCTTAGTGTTTGATCCAGCAGATGTATCTAGAGGAATTATATTTATTCCCTAATAGCAATAGTTTCTTTTCTGTCCTATTAAATGAACAGACTGTGCATCCCTTCTGTTGTCAATCCTAATAGGCCTTCCTTGTTTACTGACACTGTTTAAAAAATTATTGCCTGGGAGGACAGAGTTAACATTTTAATTTTGTGTTCACAATTTTATGTTTAATTAAGTGAGTTTTTGGTGGGGTGTGTGAACTGAGAAGTGGACTGCAAAGGTGTATCAGTCCTAAGCCAAACTCATTAATCAGAACAAGGTCTTAGACCTAAGAGAAGTTTTGGAGGACAAAGAGCAGCTCTCTAGAAGCTGAGTAAGAGGAAAAAAAGGTAATGCTTCAAGTACATTGCTTTTCTAAGACTGTAATTCAACAAGTGTGATAGAGTTTCTCCCAAACTGTGATCATGGAAAGAAGCTGCCCTGAAGGAAAGGGATGGGGGAATCAGTCTGAGAGTTAAGTGACCTGAAGCAGAGATAGAAAGTTGAACAAAGGTCACTTTCTGGTTTGAGGTTTTTCAATGCTGAACTATGGCCCCTGAAAATATGAATCTGTGATAGTGTCTGCAATGAAGGAGTGACTCTATAAAGATTATTGTGGCACAGGAGACATACACAAAATAGCCATCCAAAATAGCCTTTGGATACTTCAAAAAACTTAAGTACATTCAAAATAACATATCTTGGGAGATGCCTGGTGAAGAAGAGAACTAAAACTGAATGTAAATAGTTATTCGGTTATCTTTTTTAAGAAGCCAAAATATGCTGCAAATATTTTTCCTGAAGAATAATCCTGAAAAGAATGTCACGTAGAATTTGTAGTTGAAGTAGCTAGTTTTCTTAATTTTCAGAGCTGTTGCTTGTAAACTGAATCTTTTGACTGCTTCAAATACAATCTAGAGTTCCAACAAACACCAAACACTCTCTTGCATACTTATGTTTTTATTCAGGATAGCCTAATAGGAGACAGCATTCATATAACTCTCAAAATAAAAAGAAAAAAACTGGGTGTAGAGTGTCTGGTTATACTGCTTTAAATTCATAATTAACAATTCTCAGCTTACAGAAATTATACTGAACTTTCTTGGTCTTTTATAAGGCAAACTGACACAGCTGGACTTTCATCTTAACTCAGCTATTCTAAGTTACTCTGTGGAATTTTGTTCTCTGAAGCAAAAAAGAATGGTGTCCTATAAGGAATTTGTGGAGGCAAACTTTTAGTCCTCACAAGAGATAACAAATGGATAGAAATTGGGTCAAATAGCAGGAGATAAGCTTATCAGTGGCTAATCCTTTGCCTCTTTATCCCCTCCATCCACTTCCCCCTCCCCTGACAGAAGGTCTTCAGATTCAGAATTTCCTGGCACCACAACCGAAGGTGTAGCTTGGAGTTCTGCAAATGCATTTTAGAAACTTAGATATGGAATTAGTAACTCATAGTCTGAGAGTTTAATAGTGTTTTACATTAGTGCTGATGTCTCTGTATGCCAGAAAAGAAACAGACTGAATGAAAGCATAGCTCAGAAGTCGTGTTGACTGAATTCTGGCAGCTGCTGGACCTGTCCATGAGTCATGCAGGCAACTGTGTAATACCACCTCCTCCCTTCTAATGGCAGTGGATGCAGTGTGTTTGAACATCCCTGTGCCTGACAATCTCATTTCCCACAGCTACAATTGCTGTCAGAGTAAAAAAAACAAACAAACAAACAAACAAAAACACCACCAAAATACACCAATACAAAAAACAAATTTTAAAAACTCCTAAAATCTATTACAGTCTGTTCATATTGAATATCTCTGTGGACTAGGCATCAGACATTATTTCCTGATGCTTACCTTTAGGATAATGTTGGCTGCTGATTCTTCTCTACCCACACTGCTGTTTGGGATATGAGAACACTAACAGACCTAACATTTTGACCTTTTCTGCTTTTTATTTCTGAAAAGCTAAAAACAAATGCTTGTTCTCTCATCTAAATGATTCTTTTCCAAGAATCTGTCTCCTTTTTTCCAAAGAAAATAAGCTGTCTTCTTACTTTATAAAACTGTCGTCATTCTGGGTTTTTTTTCTTCTGGACTCTTTATTTGCCTTCTCTTTAAGAATGTTTTAAACACACCCAGTTTTGGCCCAGTTAGATCCCCTCAGTATCAACTAGAATAAAAGAATAACCCCTTTCTCATATGGTTATTAATATAACCTGGAGTGTCATGTTGAGATTTGCTTTTTTTACAACAATCTATACGCTTTGAAGTTTTTGGTCCATTATAACATTAGAATTATTTTCTGCCCTGTGGCTCCTAGTCAGTTGTGTCCATGACTGACATCTGTGCTCCTGTCTCTTTCTGACATGTAGCTTTCAGTTTCTGTTGGCTTCCACCTTTTAGTTCTGGAGTATCTGTCCAAGATATCAATACCATGCTGATCATCTTTGAAGCTACCACAAAAACCTGCTCATTTGCTACCTAAATGTGTGTCCCTTTCCTTATTAAAATTACTAAATAATGGTACACACGTGAACCACTCTTGCTCCCATGGAACATCTAAAGACAAATCACATTTATTTTCCTTTAAGATGAGACATACACAGCAACTTTGCGCAAATCTTCCTGCTTGCTTATACAGTTTTTCATGACAATGTTACAAAGTCCTTCCAGATACAGAATATAGCTGCAGTTGCATTGATCATGATGGGTTTGAGATGGATCCTTTCACTTGGCCACCTTCCTTGCCAGGAAGGAGGAGATACAAGATTTTATTAAGACATAAAAAATGCAGAAATAGAAATAAATTTTGATAGCAGTTAACCAGAGGCACAGCCGGGGCAGGGAGAGGGTGAGGGAAGTGTATGGTGAGTGTATATTAAATTGAACTTTGTCTTAGAAGCTGGGGGGTAGTGGTGTTGAGAGTTTTGGGTTTTGGGTTTTATTAAGAGTTAGGCTATGTATACTTCAAGTAATGAAGAAATTATGAAAGAAAATCAGATTGTTGTGGATAACTTACTCTTTATGCAAACACAGTAATAGTTCAATATTAAATATCTCCTGTTTTTTCTAGATTTCCAAATAAAGTCTGTGAATACTGATAGTCTATAAGGACAGGTTTGCAGCAGAAAGTTTGCAACAAGCAATGCTTCTTGTTCTCTGTGCAGGAATCACTTTTCAAGGAATTTCTCTTAGTTCACTTATTTTCTTGTTAGAGATATAAAAAGCAATTCTACAGTTCTTTACTGAAACCTGTTATCTGAACAGATTCCTACTACTCTGGAGATATTAGTAATTTAAGAGACCTTACTGAGTTTATATTAAAGTCCATCTCTTATACATCAAAGGCTTTTTTGTCCCTCAATAGCTGTCATAAACCATATTCACTGCAGTGGTGAATGGGGTTAAGGTGACCATCTGTAAGTCTTTTATTTACATAAAATTCTTATTATTTTTCTATAGGAGATTGTGCCAAATCAGCTACAATTTTTGAGATTCTAGCTGAAGGAAATATGCTGTAGTTTTTATTCTGTCTTTCTGGCATGATTGTGACTGAAATCAAAAGTTCAAAGTTCCATTTGACTAAAGTGGAACATGTTTAATTTCATTGAGTTACAAAACCACAGTGACTCAATTAATTCCAAATACTTATTCTCAACTGCTCAAAATACTTTGAACAAAAACTCAAGTAATTTTTTGCTTAATTCAAGTTTTTTAAAGAAAAAAAATAGCTCAAGTACTTTAAACTTCACCTCGATTTCTGCTTTAATTGAAAGGTTAATGATATTTCTATCTTTCTGGAAAGTGTATTCCTCCCTCAACTGAACTAACAAGCAAGAGTTCTTAGTTCAATTTGTTTCTAATCATCAGTCATCTAGGAGGGTTTTTTCCCTCAAGCTCCTTAATTGTAAGATTCACACTCAGTATGCTGAATCTGATAATGAAGTAAGTCTAGGCAATTTAATGTTATCTTTATAAATTTTGTGTGGTCGGGGATTCAATAACCAAAATAACCCAATCAGAATTCTTGCATCTAATGTTCCAGCTTGAAAACTTTCCATTTATTATGGACTGGTTGGGCTGCGTATTTTCTTGTACTTTGTCAAACATCTTCTCAGAGCAACACCACAACAATTTCAAGAATCTTAAACCATGAAAGTGCTGTCATCTGTTTTGTATCCAAATCACTTTATGGGGTTTTAGCACAGAGGACAGTTTCCTGGGAAAATGAATATGCAGTTTTAGCCTGCTTTACCCTCTGAATGTTAAGGTCTAGTTTGAATTAAATTATTGTTAATGGTAATGGTTTTCTATTACCTTCGACAGAAATTTGATCTTGTTGCCCCACACCTACTCTTTACTAGGTATGACAAAATGTCCCACTTCTGTAAATGATGTTCAGAATTTTAATGCACTTCAATGTATTGCATAGTTCACTTGTTTAAGACTGAGAATATAGTTCTTGAATCCATGGCCTATCCTGTTTCATGAAACAAAACAAAGAATTTCATTCTGCTGCAAAGTAAGTAGGTCTTCTATTGGGATTGATTAATTAATTAGCAACAGAGTTTCTACAGAATATTACTCACTGTTAAATAATACAGTGTTGATGTTATGATTATCAGCACACTTTCTCCAAAAACAACACACTGCATAATTCCCTTTGTATAAATCTCTCTCATTCTTGAAATGGAGGAAATATGACACCATTTTTGTTTATTTCAGCAGTCATTAAAGGATCTGAAAGAGTTCACTGAAAAAGAAAATCTCAGTAAGGATTTGCTATTCCTAGCAAATCACACTCTGCCCAGCTTGTTTTGACATGCCATTGGGCAAACAACCAAAGCAGTATGTTGTATGAAGATGAAAGTCTTCTTAAGCAATTGCTCACCAAATGGTGTGGCTCAAGAAGTCAGCTTGATCCTGAGTTGCACAGGATGGCAGTGTTTTTACAGTAAAACTAATATAAATAAAAATAGCTAATAGCTAGAGAGTATATTGATGAGTCTGTCACGTGTCAATGTCAAAAGTGATTGGGCAATTTCTACAGCGACGAGGATGATCACAACGTCCAACAGAGTAAAGCCATCCTGCTCACCAGGCACAGTGTCAAATAACTCACTGCTTAGTTACAGATAGGCATTTACCTCTTCACATACAAAGATTATTCTGTGTTTTAGCCATTTGCCTCAAGTGTCTTTTCTGTTTTAGATGTGACATCCCCAAATTAATACCCAAAGACTCACATCAGTCCTAGGTAAAGGTGAGGATCTATGGGAGATCTCTCTTAGGTTTCTATGGAAGCCTCATAATATTTCAAGTTGTTGCTGCAGATCATCCAGTTGCTGTCAAATTAAAAGTAATGAAACAGATACTGTAGAACAATTAGTTTTGGAGAAGATTTTGTTCAAATTTATCTTTTCAACTTCTTTCAATAACATATACAACAGTCTTGTATTTGTTTTCTTTTCCTCTCCCTTCTAATTATTCTTTTGGCCAATGATTATCTAGGCTTCTTTTCTCTCGGTAGGACTAATCTAAATTGCTTTCTCCAGACTTGGGTTTCCACTTCCATGCAACTGGAAATGATACAAAGCAATTTTGTATCTTATGAGAAATGCATTCTGCATTTCAAATGCCATCTTCCCTCCCTAAGAAAATATTGTGCTGCTGCACACTGCCTGGAAATGCCCACTACAGATCTTGTCAGCATCTGTTTTCTCTTGTTATGAAATCAAGGTCTTAAAAAAATTTTTATATAGATCTCAGATTAATCTGAAGATTATAATTTGAATAAAATTTTCTGATTTTATTATTATTATTATTTTTTGCTTGCTAACCAAGTGCTTCCACATTGTGAGGGAAGAGTTCCCAAGCACTTTCCAGGGGGCAGGGGGGAAATCTGCATCTTAAATATCATATCTTGTGCACAGAATTATCTCAAGAAAAATACACTCAAACTTCCTTGTTCTTATGAGGTTTTACAAGTCTCTCTGTTCTTTAGAAGAGGCCAGCCTATTTCTCTGAGTGATGTTTGCTTGCTCTGTGGGTTGACACAAGTGAAATAAAGCCATTATCCTGCTTCATTCTTATTTTCTTTGTGACAGATATTCATTTCTCTTTTGCATGTGTACCACAAGAATATGCTCAAATCTTTTATGGTCCATAAAAGGTTTTCTATCTCAGCCATTCTGCCACTGAAATTTTCAAATAGGGGTCATAAACTCGACTTTTGTTGACTGTCCTGATTTTTACTATGAATCTTGGAAACATTGAGAGAAAGGTGTGAAAAGTAAAGTGACAATGATTTTAGAATACAAAAACTGGAAATGGAATATAAAAAAAATAAAGCTACATTTTAAAGTCAGTTTGCTATTAACTTTTAAAAAAGTAATAACATAGCTAAAAATCCAAGCTGAGCTCCCTCACAGTGACTTTTCCTTCACTTAGACATGTATCCTGAACATAGATTTCCTTCTATTCCTGCACATTATTGCTTCACAAAACTGTGGGTTTGTAGCCCTCCTCCTGTACATCCTAAGGTTTGCTGCAGACAGTACCATGAGTACAACATTTTCCACTGCTACAACGTTATGATCACTCAGGGTTCAGAAATCATTTATTCGAGACAAGTCAAGTGAAGTAAATAAATTCATTGTTAGACTTTGAGGATAATTTAATAATTTTATTTATTTATTAAAATTATCTCTTAAACTAAATTCTTTATTCATGAGAAAAAACCTAAGGAAATGCAAAATATCTGTATACATTACCCATGTAATTTCCCTTATCAATTCTGATAGTTTCAGACAGGAGTCTTCTCTACCATCCATGAGCCCACAGAGACTCCCATCTCTTTCTGCAGCTGTGTCTCAGTCCCTTGCCTGGTTTTACAGACTTCTGTTATGAAATTTATGCCTCACTCTTTCATTCCATCCCTAAGAACAGGAGACTACCATCTTTCCAACTATCTCAGAACTTGAGAGCCTTGAAATAAGAAGTCTTGAAATCCAGACTTAGCAGGCATCCCCTTTGTCCTGTTTTCAAGGAAATACCACCATTTTCTAAAGTTAGAATAGGCTGAACAGGTGTCCCTAATTCTCTTGTTCACATATATCCTTTTGGCCAATGCCAACGTTTCAGTGACCTTTCTCTTTCTCTGGTCTGAAACAGATGTGACAACCAAGGGTTTGCTAGATTGCTTTAATAAATAATGTATTCAATAATCTAAAAGTATGATATCCTCAACCAGAATCAATAAACTGCACACAGGTGTTTTTTTTAACTGAGAACCCCTATATGTTAACTTTTCAGTCATTTTTTTAAAATAGTGTTCTGTTATCACAAGGAAAAGAAAAAAAGTGTAATTTAATTTTATTCCATGTTTAACCTGATTTTACAGTGAATTATCTTAGAAGAGACAATCAGCAGTTCTAAGCCCCTGCAAAAGAAAATGAGAAAAGATATTAAAATCATGTCTACAGTCTTTAATGGCTAGATATAAATGTGCTAATCACTCTAGTTCCAAATCCATCAAAATAAAGGCACATCAAGTAGTAGAGGCTCATAAGACCTAGATAAAAATCCCTTTCAAACATTCCTTTAGTCTATGTATATTAATTTTCATACTTAAATAGGCTTAAATATACACAAGGAAAACAGATTCAGCTCTGGGGTACTATCATGAAATATTGTGACACATGTATTTAGAGAAAGTAATCCCAATATCTATCTATCTATCTATCTATCTATCTATCTATCTATCTACCTATCTATCTATCTATCTATCTATCTATCTATCTAAAGTCAGTATCTGAATAATTTAACTTTAACACAACACTCTTAGTGTTAGCAGCATGGTTTAGTGGGTGTGGAAGGATTTGCTTTGTTCCTCTTTACATCTTGAGGTACTTTTCCAACATATCAGACTTCAAAAAGAGAAAATAGAGTATCCTTTATTTCCATATATTCATCCAGGAAAGCATGTTTGAAAAATCTTTGTTAGAATTTTACGCATTAGATTATTTATGGTCATGATTATATCTGAATATTCAGGTATATATAAAAATATATAAAATATATTTTATATATATATATATTTATATAAATATATAAAAATATATAAGAGAGATCCTTCTGCCACACTCACCTTGACTTTTCAAATTTGCTTCACTCTGGAACTTCACAAAGATGCTAACTGACTTGATCAGAATTCCTTGTAAGACTAGTAAGACAGACAATGCCCTGATAATCCCATAAATACATCTGCATTGTGGTAATATGAAGATTAGTTCTTTGCAACTGAGTGCTACTTTAAAAAAATGAGGTCATATATACCTGAGATACATGTTGCAGAAAATCTGAGAAAAAAAATTCATCCATGTATCATAAGCACCTCTGAAGAACTTTGGTGTAATAAGAGACTAATAGCTTATTTTTGCTGTTGCCAAGACTCTGCCGTATTCAATGCCTTTTCATTTTGTGGTCAGAGGCCAAATGGTCTGTCTTCTCTTCCAGTCAGAATAGTATTTTTCTAGTCTGAATAGAAAAGCTCCCAAACAGTTCACATCTATAGAATTATTAGGACATGCCTATTTCAACAGAGTCTGTAACAACACAGCTAATTTGGGCAAGGAGTCATAGGGCAGCCTCCCCTTCACTTTCGGGTTTTGGTGATATTTCATGAGAAGACTCTTGGAGAAGTTGTTTTAATTCATAAATAGAAGCAAAATTAAATTCAGTCAGCCTCTGTTCAAGATCCCAAAATCTCATGAAGGTCAGCAGGAGTATCATAGAAAGGTTTGGCTTGGAAAGGACAGTAAGGATCATTTAGTTCCAACCCTTTCCACTGTGACAATGAAAGAAAGAAAAAATCATGTTCTGTAGTTAAAGACCAGCTTGAGAAAAATCATTACTATTTTTTTATATTGTTTTTAAACACTGACAATTCTTCTGACAATACAAGAAAGCAGCCTGTAGTACTTAATGTTTGAATGTGGCTATTGTCAACTGGCTACTGCTGCTGCATTCCTTCTTATAATGTTATTTGCATATGCATACCGTTTCCCTCTATTAACTACTCCATTATGTGTTGTCATGCTATATAAGCAATCCAAAGGGGTCACTGTTACTTGGTAACAACCAAGAAATCAACTGCCCAAGACTCCACGTTCCCTCAAGCCTGATGTCTTGTATAGGGTGGTGGTTTTTCACTAATTTTCCTTTGAAATACTGCTATAATACTACAAATCAAAAGAAAACCTAGAAGAAAACCTCTGGGAAAAAAAAAAAAAAAAAAGACAACAGAGTTCTGAAGCTGATGGGAGCAGCACTCTACTGTAACTTTTTTCCTACAAAGCCTTAGTACAAAATATGTTAGCACTGGTATTTAAAAAAAAAAACAACAACAAAAAAAAAAAACTATTGATGCTATGTAAGACTGGAGGAAGTTCACAGGAAGGAGTCAAATGGATTAAAATGTAAGGGAGTAGAATAAAGAAAAGAGAGGAGACAGGAATGAAAAATAGGTTCCAGTGGTAAAACATACCACTGCTATAAATACTTTGAGAACTATAAGAGAGGTAAGAACAGTCTGTGATCTGGTGTTTAGGAGTGAGACAGAGCTGAATAGAGGGAAAAATAATCACTCATGAAAAACAAATACTTTATTCAAAGCACAGGACTATAATAAATAGTCTAATTAAACATTGTTTACTAGATACCTTGTGCATGAAAGGCAAGCACACGGCTTTCTTATCTATAAACCATTTTGTTAACCTTTTATTAACTTTTGACTGTTGGATTCTTAGGGAGGGAATAAAAGGGGGAATAGGAGACAAGTCTTATCTACCGTGTCAGTGCCAATGCTCTGTTTAAAGCTCAGCTGCTGACATTACAAATTGCAAGAAAGCCAAATGGCAGCTGTGCCTGCTTTTTGCTTTCTCCCTCCCTTCTTCTCATCCTTTTTAAGGTTAGCAATTGCACAGCAAATAGACACAGCAGAAGGATTTATTTACAGAGGCCACACTTTCATACCACCTCATTAGTTTTCATTCCTTCTGAGAATATTCTGTAGGTGTTGCTGAAGGTCAATAACTTCTGAGAATAGTTCAATAATATTCTGGACCCTCTGCTAAGTGTCCTGTACCCTTAGACATCCAATAAACAGCAAGACAGTTTGTTAGAGAGTGCTTTTTATTTCTCCTTGGGAACTAGTATGTATTTTGGAGAGAAAATTGGTTTTTAGGTGCATAAATCCTACATTTAACATTCCACTTTGAGGGGGTTGGGGGGTGTTGAAAAGTATAGATTCTAAATCCATTTATTCTTACTATGCTGGTATTACACCATAGTTCAAAACATGGTGTTAAAACGCAGCTGCTTAGCTACGCACTTTTTAATGCTAAGCTTCCCCATATTTCAATAGGGTCAAGAGAAAAGGAAGAGAAAATTAAATAGTTATCTTCAAAGCCCACCTTGCATAGAGCCAATATGTGACCTGAAATCTGCTTTGGAGGAGTTGATGAATAAAAATTACTAGAGTTGCTTAGTATGTGTTTCTCACAGTAAAATTTATTAAATTATGTAATGAAATATATGCAAATAAAGAATTTAGTACTAGCTTTGGGTAGACAAATGGCGCAATAAGTGCATTTTCATAACACTGTTTTATGACCTGAAATCATAGTGTTATGCACAGCCCGATATATTGCAGAATATGTCTAACTTGAAGCATGCAAACAGTTCTATATCACTTGAAGAACTCAGGACGTAAGAAAACAAATAAACATTAGAATATACATTATGTAAAAATATTTTCATATAAATGTTTGTTGGACCTCTTCATCTCTGTTAGCAGACACATGCTGTTAAGTGCAGTCAGGCTAGATTCAGTGTCTGAAAGAAAGTGAATACTGGAAGAGAAAATCTTTTATGTCCCAACCATAATATAGCAATCAGTGAGATTATAATTTAATTCTTCAAAATATGATTATACCTTTTCCCTGGAGTCAGTTGAGTTCATTCAAATTAGTCTTTCATTCCAAGAATGCCTTTAAAGTGCCTGAATATTTCTGGCTGAGGTTCTTGCAATTGTGTTCACTCCTGCACCAAAATAAAGCATAAATCATAGCTGTCTGCTACATCAGAAGTCTTCATCACCTACAACAACTATCTCTATTTTATTACAAAGTGAAACAGATGTAATTGCTAAATGCAATTCAAAATATTATCAGCACATCTGACAGAGACAGTAGCATGAATCTCACACTAAGATTTCTTGGTTCACATCACAGACTCATGTACATATGACACCTGACCATCATTATAGTAAATTGCCAAAACTGAGGCTCTTTGCCATTTTAGTGCATAAACAAACCCTCTGTTGGTTACAAAGTGAATTTTTTTTCCTTTTTTCAGTCTCAGAACCATGCAGTTCATACTGCGTGGTACCACATTTAAATCACTTTTTGTTTTTTTCCTCTGGCTGTAAGAACAAAGGAGAAGGGGAAACTAAGTTGGATAATTTAAAGATTCTTTAAGGTTTCTTGTAGATAAACAAAGGTTCTAGTCTGAAAGATACTTTCTACATGGCTGGTGTGGTAGATAGAGACATCACTGAAACCAAAGATGAGTCCTGTTTAGATAAAGATGGCAAGATGGAACACTTGTGCAGGTGACAAGGAAAACACAAAACAAGTTGTTATCAATAGACAACATACCATGAAAAGAGAAAGATGCAAAAAGCTGCATAAAATAGGAAAAGATGTCTGTTTAAACTAATCTCATTAAGTATGCTCATAGCAAGCAAGAAAGGGATTTCATTGTTTTAGGGGAAGTCTGCAGTAATTAAGAGAAGTTAATATTCATTGGTTTATCCCTAGAGTAAAAAAAAAGAGAAGACTTATGAGCAACATTAAATGAGTCTCAAGAGTGCAAGAAACTTTGCCTTTATATAACAGAAATTATAACATAAGTAGAATGTACTTTGAAATCTGGCAAAACCAAGGATAGAGCTGACGTATAGATGGGTATTTCACAAGTTCAAACCAGAATTCTTTCTGTTCATCTGTTATGATAACAAGCATTGATCATATGCATACTTGCCCATGCCTTAGTCAGAATATAGGAAATCAATCCTCTTTCCTTCTTTCCCTTTGAAACCATACTTAGGTAGGGATTTTTAACCCATTCCATCTACCAATGCATCATAAACTACTGAGCTAAGCTGATTGCAAAATTAATCAAACACTTTACTAAGAACATACATATTGTTGCTGTACAAATAACTAATTTGGGACAACAGTGACCATTCTTTCAATAGGCCTAGATGATATCTTCTGAAAGAGGTGATCATCGTTGCTATTCACCAGTGAACTGAAGGAAACTGCAGCACCTCAGCTAAATAAAACAATGAATGTGGATTTGATAGCTACCTCTGGGCCTATCACAAATATCTGTGTGCCATTGCGTAGATGTGTGTGAAAAAATACTCCTCTGGCAAATATAGGCTACTTTCATTCTGATCGCTTACAAAGAAACTGTATTACATTATCAGGTTGCTTCATATACCCAGGAGCAATTATGTTCTACACTATCTAAATTTGTCTTTGAGTACCTTTCAACAGGATTCTGAAACAGAGCTTGAAGTTCTATTTCCCTGAGCAGATGGTAGAAAAACAGTTGGTGTGGCCATCAAACACAAGCACGAGGCTTTGAGGCAAGTATTTCTGTCCACTGAACCCAGTGGCTATTCTGCAAAATGCATGTTACCTCCTGTTCTCCCTCGGTGCAGGTCATGGAAGGTTTTAGGGAGTAGAGTGGGAGACTGATTTTCTTAACTTCATCAGAAATACTACTTGTAATGGTACTACTTGCCATCATGAGAGCAACTAACAGTTTTATGAAGGACCCACATCAGTACTCCCCTTTCAACCTATTGTAGCTGGGCAATGTTATGGAAACAGACTACGTGAAGATGTACTTGCATTACTACCTAAAGTAGGTGATATCAGTAGCTGTTTATTAGAGGCAAAATGAAATACTTTTCAAAGCATCAACCATTATTTATATATCAACCATAGGAAAGTTAATCAAAATTAACATAATTACTTTAACAATATTCAGACAAAGAGTGCAATTATCAGATCCTCAGTATTGTTGGTTCATGATCTTTCATTTTAATTATGTCTATTACCACAAGTAACTCTGGTTAAAGTACATTCTGATGTCAGATGTTTTGCATTGAACAGTATCTGGGAGATAGCCACTAAATCATATGAACAACACCATCGATGACTCAAAGCAGCGATTGTCCAGAAAATGCAAGGGAAGCATCATTGCAAGGAACATCAGGGCCACACGGAAGGAAACACTGATTAGAAAGTGGTTTCCTTCAGTCCTTTCCCCGCAAAAGTTGCAAATATAATTATTCTACTCCAATGGCTTTACACATCAGTGTACACAGAAAGCGTGCAAAAAGCAGTTTAAAAAGGTTTTGATTTTTAATGCCCATTCAAGTTTGTATTGAACTCCTAGATGGATTGGGGATTTTGTATGCTTTGTTTCATACTTCCTCTGTGGTCTGAGATCACATCACTTGCTTGTCAAGGCAAGGGTATGTTGGTACTACTTAGAATAAACTTCTAACTAAGCACAAGAATACTGCCTTTATTTTAGATCCCAGTAATACTAAAAACTTGTAAACAACTCCTAGTGCAGGTGTCTTCTTCCTAGACATTACCCTTACTGGTCAGACTAAAGAAATGCTAAGTTAGGTTAATGACGTGGACTATTATTCAAAATTATAATAAAAAGAAGAGACAGAGTTTTTAATCCCCATTCTAGCTTACCACAAGCATTGAAAATTTTAGGAGTGGAAAAGGAATAGGATTATCTGTGAAATTCGAGTAAAGCTAGAAAAATGTTTTCCATTCATTTGGAAGATAAATTGCAGTAAATTATAATTTTCTCAGAATATTTATTAGTCTGTGTTATTTATACCAGCTATTTTGTGAAAATTAATTTGCCTACGTTTTAAAAGTGATTAGTATTTAACATTAGATGCTGAATCTTTTTACTGTTACCAGTTCAGTGTAGTTTTTCACAAACCATATTCTCAGCAGTTTCGTTGTCATAACAGCCTGAGACACATGATATTCTGTATTTATGAAACAACTAAATATTTTGTCATTCTCTGTTAAAAACAGAATGAGTACAGGAAGATTTTAAGCAGACAAATGCTAAAATCCTGAAACAATCTTAAAGTACTTTCTTTTTTTTCCCCTCTCACTTTTCTTAAAGTGAACAGGGGAGTCATGGGGTCCACTTGAATCAACTACCACTAAATCAGCAGCTGGATCACAGTAAAGGATTCGAATCAAAGTCGTTAAGATTGAGCCATGCTGGGTTGATTTTTGATCAATAAGAAAATCTATAGAATATGAAGAGACAAGAAAAGAGTGTATTAATTAGAAGATTCTGCAGAAAATACAGGTATAAGCAACAATAAAAAAAAAAAAAGAAAAAAAAGAATAACAGCACCATCTCTTTCCTGAGATGGTAATAAAATTAGACAAATAATCTCAGTGAGAAGGTTGGGGCACTATTTTCAATTAGTCTTGCACATCATGACAACATGCTTGTTGTCTTTCTGTTGGAATAATGCAATAAAAATCAGTGTTTCCTGAGTTCATAAAACTGATTTCCCAAATTCCTTTTCCAAGGACTCTTTTTTTCACTTTCTTAGGGTGATTATTATCATGCCATATTTTAAAAGAAAATTAAACTAAAAGGAATTTAATTAGCTGCTTTTTATATTGGAAGATTATATTCTAGAAAGAAAGAAAAAGAAAATCAAAGTATTTCACATCTCTGCCAGAACCAAAATATATTTAGCTATTTAAATCTTCATCCATTAAATCTGGAAGAATGATGAATGGATCAATAAACACTGATTGTCCATCTCTACCAGTGGTGATTGTCCAGCACACCGAAAGACAGACAACACAGTGACTTTTCTTGGTGGCTTTTTCTCAGTCTTAGAATGAATTGGCTGAGAAAAATGTCTGTGCAGAAGAGTGTTGTGCTGTCTTTAAAGAAGACTCCAAAACAAATCCATTTTCCAGTTCTACAGTTTTGTATTGTTGCTCATCTATGTGGTAGCTGGAATTTCATCCTGCCAAATCTGATTGTAAATCAAAGTCATAATTGTATAACTTTCCATGCAGGAAAAGTATTAAACAAGGTGTAATCTCCTTCATTCATCCAATCTCCTGTACTTAAATTGTGTGTTCTACAAAAAACCAACCAACTAAACAAACAACTAACCAACTAAAACAAAATAAATAAAAAAAAAAAAATAAACAGCACAAAACGAATCTCCAGGGGACTCATCGCAACTCTTTAAGACAAAAATTTCCTCAGCTAAGTTACAGCGAGTCATGGCATTTTTCATCTGCAGACCCCAATATATTTTCAAGCACATACTAAAACTTTTGCTGTGATGGGTCCTTGTGGGAAGCAATTGCTACCCACATGAGAGTTGCTCCTCTTTTTCCCTGCTTTTTCCTACTCTTAACTTACACAGATGGACCCAACAAGGAACTGAACAGCAAACTACCATAAAACACCTGTACTTGCTCTGAATGGGTCCTGGCAGAGACTGTGCAGTTATTGTGTGGAAAGTACAGTGTGGAGATGTGTTGCACTGTAGAGGACACCCAAGGCAGACATCTGTCTTGGAAGCTCTGCTGCTTCTGTTCCCAGGTAGCCATTGGGCAGTTTCCCCTTTCTGTTTTCATGTAGGTTTTTCCGCACCACACCACCCCCCTTCCCTCAAAAAAAGAAAAAAAAGATAAATTTTCACCATTAGAATCTGTGTGGGTAATCAGCCATGAACCCTCCAAAAAGCCTGTGCACATAAGTCTGTGTAAAAAATAAATAAGAACACAATGTGATCACTCTTATAAATCTGTCTTAACATTCCCCTGGACTAGTGGAACTACAACAGCATAATTAATTCACTGCCAAGTGGTATCTTGATGTTGAACAAACTCTTACACTTCGGATGTACTCTGATGATGGCATTTTTCCTCCATGAGTTACATTCCATCTCTGCTATTTTAACCATCATTTTTACTTGAAATGTTGCTACCATGACTAATAGCTAGAAATGCAAAGAGAAAAGTGCCTAAACAACATGAAAATATGATTACATACAGTCCCATATATCATAGAAAGCTGCAGATTTCAGGGTAAACAAGCATGTGTTTCTCTTTACTGCTACTTTATCTAAACAAGAATCAAATATTTGAAACACAAACAATTCTGGGGAAAAACTTAAAAATTACATGCTGCTTTTATCAAAGTGTAGAGACTTAAGTGGACCATATAAACTTGAATATGCTGTTTTTAAATGTACCTATTGAACACTTTTTAACTGAGCAGATGAAAGCACACAGATGCAATTAGAAAAAGATTCAGTGTGAAGCAGGTGAGGATATAAACACCCAGAAGCCACTTATTCTTAAAAAGAAAATATAAAGCAAAGCATTTGTTATTCTTACATTCTTTTATTACTTGCTGTTAAAATAATTATGTGCACCTAAATATTTTAAAACCTAAACTTGAATAAGTTATACTGGTGAACATATACTTAGAAAAGAACTTCAACATTAACTCAGTTGATCTTTTTTGAGCAATATGCTTGATTTAAAGGTAGTTCTGGGCAAGAGTTTGTACAGTTTCCAATACAAGGAGACTGCAATACTTGCTAAACAGCAATTCTTTCTTCAGGAAAATATATCTGACATGTAATAAAGGTGGCCACAGGTGGAGAGAATAAAAAAAGAAGAAACATCATAGGAATGTTGAGATAATTGTTTTCATCAAACAGATTAACTTGAGCCAAATTGAAAGCCGTCTGGCAGATTTACAAATGAATATGAGTAAAAATGTAAACATAGTTAAATTTTACTTTACATTCTTCATCAGTCTCCATCATTTTGTAACAGCTGTTTAGAGCTTCTGGGAGTGTATATATAGAAGCAAACTCTAAGTACCATTTCACAGCTCCCTGTAGGCAGTTGAGCTTCCCCACAGAATGAAGAAATCTAGAATAAACCTTGTAAAGCCCACTGTAAACACAGGAACATGAAGTTACTATTGTGGACATCTAGATTAGGTACCTAAAGCTGGAATACGTGAATTACCTTCTCTGTTTCATTAATCTGCTTTTTTTTTGAGAGATAGAGAAAAAGAGAAGAGATGCTATTGATACAAGTCAGTACAAAGAAATAGTCTTCTCATTGTTTCTGTACATAAATAACCAGGGCTGCTAGGAAGACAGCTAGCCACACTTTTTTGGCTCAGCTGTATTTCTTGCTAAATCAAATTCTCTGGATAAAATCTCTAAATTGATTTGATACCTTTTCCTTGGAAAAATCCAGGTTTAGAGCCCAGTCAGGATTATGTATCTCAATTTCACCTTTAATCCCTGCAGTGGTGATAGGAACCCTTCTAGATATTGCTCTGAGTGATTACAGGGCAACTGAGCTTCCCCTGATGGCCTTAGTCAAACAAATTATGGCAGAGTCACATATGAGCTTCATAGGCAGTCTCAGAACTGTGCCCAGGCCTTTTGCACTGCCTGCAGTTGTATTTACACTCCTACTGTGAGGGGGAAGACCTGGATCTGTTTAAGGTGGCATACATTAACTAACTCAGTGCCCCTCTGAGAGGACCAACAAATGCAGTGACTGCAAGAGGGGCTTCATGCACATGCCATGGAAAGTTCATGCATTCTTATGAAAACCACTGGACATCACACAACAGTAGGAGTCTGAGGACCTGAAGCGTGTTAGTAATGGCAAGTGTCTTCTGTATGCTTGGGGCATGCTGCATCTTCCACGGTGTCCTTGTTCTCATCACAAGTGAGTCTCAGGGTGGCAAAGGAAATCGGATATGCAGCACATAATCACTGGCCATGCCACATGGGGAGATTTTGAATGATCATCTACTATGTCACGTGCCATTTTGCTGATCTTGAAATACGGTAAAGTACATTGTACTGACACACTTCAGAGCTTTTAAAGTGCCTGCTGATTGTATTTTTCGTGCCCCTACAGAGAGGGAACTGCCAATCTGCATGGGGCAAATTGTACCCAGTAAATTTTATAGGCTACATGCAAGAGGGGCTTATATCTTTTCTGAATAAAATTTCAATTTAAATGTAACTCTCTGCTTGTTGTCTAGAAATGTGGAGTCACATTTAATTGGCTTGCATTGATCGTTTGAAACTGCTTATTAGTTTAATGCAGTGTTTTGACAAAACTGTAGCCTTCAAATAAATGGAAAGAGATGTTGCTACTTACACAGAATTTTATTCAAATTTTCAATTTGAATTACCAATATATGGATGTATGAAAAACATTTATAATCTCTGAAATTTGCTGGTTTTTTAAAACTATACACAAAAGTGTAACCTGAACAAAATTAAAATGTGGAGGCTGAGGGGAAAGCATTATTTGTTTCTTCTATATTTAGTGCTTGATTTGTCTGTGTCCCAAGGAAATACCAGTGATCTTGGACAAAGCTCCAAAGACAAATAAATTAGTTCCTCTATCTGTATAAAGGTTTTTCAAACCTGCTGACCGTTATTAGAGGGATATTCAAGTAAAAGTTTCCTTGCCAACTTACTAAATATTCTGCAAATAGCACCTGCCAAAGTAGGAAAAAAACCAAACAAAAACAAAACAAAACAAATAAAACCAATGAAATCTACTACTTGATTGCTTCAACTTCCTTTGGTCTCATTCTTAAGAACTTCTGACGAAGAGTTAAAACCTGGCTGGTCTGACCATTGCCATTGTTCATCTTAGAAGAAGCTGCAATACACAGGAGCTTTGCCGAAATAAACAGGCTTTGTTGACTGTTTCCAGGGGAAATAACCACTCCCTTGAAGTCACAAGCTATGCCTCAACGGGTGATCTGTAACTCCTTCATCATGCTATCATAGCAAAACCTTTATATACCTGAGGCATATACAAGAGAGAAGAGACTTCTTGCTGCCTCAGTGGTCTGGTTAATAAGCGTTGTCAAAGCTCTTATCATGGTAAATTCTGCTTCAAAGCAAACTTTCAATAGGTCTATTGTGACTTGATTAAAGTTGTTTGTTCTATTTTTACACCAGCCTTGCCTGCTGGTTCCAAATATATTACACATTCACACCTGTAGAAGCCCCTATCTTTTCTTCATCTCTTGTTCACACTTTTAATTGACAACTCTTTTGAACTATTGAGTAGCAATACCCATAAAGCTGCTATGTGGATTGTACTAAACTTTAGCTTGTTGTCCTATGAAACCTGCAGTCTCACATACTGAGTTGGACTTTTGATGAAAAGGACTTCAAAATTCTGCACTGAAAAACATAGCATTTTTGGGGGGAACATTATGATATTTTCATTCTTTAAAATACAGGAGCAGAGTTTTTCCATATCCTCAGTAGTATCTGCACAGCATCTGTGGATGAATGTGATTCTACATTACAGTATTTGCCATGTTACAAATTATATATGTGTACTTGACAAATAACATTTCTGGCTTTTATAAACTGATTATAATTTCAAATAAAGTACCCATGTCTTAGCAGGAAAGTCATCCAATTCTGATCAGTCAATAAGTAATAAAAGTATATTCTCTACTCTGAGATGTAATCTAGGGCTCCTGTGTGCCATTGTTGTTCCAAATGGAAAGCGTACTTATGTTATTTTTGGCCATGTGGATAAAAGAGAAGAATTTCACAAGTTTTAAGTCCACAAGAAATAGCTGTAGGGGATAGGGAATATAGCACACATAATTCTACAGAAATTTCCCCCAAATGAGACCAAATTATATGTGTGTTGACTAAAGCATAGTTTATATAGTGTTTCCTGTGGTGATTTCTTCTACTGATTAACTATCCACATTATTAGAAATTCATGCATTATTTCTTGTTTATACTTGTCTGGGTTTCAGCTCTTAACTGCTGTTTCATATTTCATCTTTTTCTGCTATATTAAATATCCCATTAATGCCCAGCAAAAGTAACTCTGCAGGAAAGTGCTTATATACTATAATCAAGTTACCTTTTGATCTCTATTTTGAGAAAGTAGAGAAAATTACTCACTAAAGCTCTTACATTATTTTTTTTCTCAACATATTTTGCTAATTTTAGCTTTCCCTTTCACAAATTTCAATTTAAATAAACTGTCCTGAAAGTAGGTCGAGTATTCATGCACTTGACTGTTTGCAAAGATAATCAGTAAACTCTGTAATTGACTTAGCCAGATGTTCAATGCACCTTAGGGTGAAGATCATTGGGCAAAGGCAGTAGGAAGATGTTAGACTTATTTACATGTACCCCAAAATGTTCTTTACCTTCTGGACCCTTTTTGTTTCTCTTATGTGGGCCAGCTGATCACCTTGAACTTTTGAGTGAAGACATCCAAATAAAGAACACTAAACACTCTTAAATTCAATTACACTAAAGAGCCTTCACAAGACGTTCAAAGGTAAGCACAGTTCCTTTTCTTTCTTTTCATATTATGTGCCTGAGAACTTGGTGTTTTGTCCCCTGCTAGTGGCATGTCATGTTTTTTTCTTTGGTTATTTGATTTTGGCCATCATGCTTGATCTATACCTTTGTACTCATCTTCAGGAATCTGTTTTCATTTAAATTTCCAGTACAGTCCTTTCCTGCACTAGAGAACAAGAATCACTGACTAAACCTATCTGACTTTTTCATTATGCTGCCTTTCTTCCTCCCAGAATAGTATAGTTTACACTTTTATTCTAAATACTGCATCTCTGAGGAGCTGCCAAATTTCTTCAAGGTTTTTTTTAGATCAGTATCCCAGAAGAGTTCACCTTTGAAACCTCTGATTTATGAAGTCTGCTTTGTGAAGCCTCCTTTTCAAGCCAAACCTTTCCCGCAGCTGCATATTCTCCAAACATGTCAGAAGTTTCAGAGCATTTTGTGGTTTGCTAAATTACATGTGGATGCTATCAAGAAGCAATAACAATCGTGTACACGCAATAAGAATGCAGGGAATAATGACTGCCTAAAGATAGGAGCTTGTCAAAGGATTTTGTGATGTTATTTATTTCACCTCATGAGGAAATAAACAGGAGAGGAAAACTTGCCCCAAAGGAAAAAGATGTGCATCACTGAGCAGAGATGCAACATTTTTAAAGTGCGTGCAGTGAAACACATTGCTGAAACCACATGAACTGACCTAATGGGTATCTTATGCAAAAAGAAACATAAGATTCATTTAAAGCTAAAAAAAATAATTTTAAAAATTTTTGAGTCTGTCCCACACAATGACTTCTAATGATCAAGCCATGAAAAAAAATCCTTGAAAAAAAAACTTGTGTCTTAGGTTTTTTTGGTAAAAATTACTTAGACTTCTATCTTGCTTGATGAGGAAATGTCTTAAAAAAGGATTTGACCTCCAAGACTTGTCAATTAAAGGGATTCCACAGAAACAGAAAGAGCAAATAGCTCATGTAATATCTTGAAGCTTTCATTCATATGAACAAATTTTAAAACTTGAGAATAACTGCTAAAATTCTACTGAATTTCCCTTCCCTGATGACTGCCTTGTCTACACACACAAAGCTCTACAATTTTCCTAGAGTTTGCAAGTTACTGGGAAGAACTTTAGAAAATGCATTCTATGATATACAATCTAGTCAGTCATTTATAAGAATTTTGAAGCTATAATGCTTAGCTTCCATTTTCCAAGGTTAATATTGATAAAAATACTCTAATTTCCCTATCTGAGCATATTTGCCTGTAAGATGGTTCTGTAAGAAGAGAGTATTTGTAAAGTTATTACTTAAGGGGATAGGGAAATATTTCCAAAATTAAAGATCAAAAGAAATTACAAGTGTGAGCCAGACAGTAACATGGGACTGAATGGTATCCAATACCAGACCATTTCTCAAAAAAAAAAAAAAAAGGGTGTCTTAAGCAGTTTCCTTTTGAAGTTTTAAGTTTCATGAGGCTGCAAAATGAGTAAACTAAAGTCAAATTCCCAGCTTCAGGATGGAGGTATTATTATTAGCAGCAAAGACAATCCTGTCACAATTTGCAGTTTATAGAGGTGCAGTTCCTAAATTCCTAGAATCAGATAATGGATTAGACTGTTAGTGCAACACTTGCAGATATCTCATAAAAGGATTACTGTATCTGTGCTGGAAAACAAAATCATTCATTCCTTAATTAAAATAATTAATATTAATTCAAATAAAATAATAATTAAGTTTCCTTGTGTTTCCCTGCATCCAGAACTGCTGAATGAGGTATTTCAGGGTCCATGGCCCTCCCTAGAGTTTCTGGAGACCACTAAGAGGCTTCTCAGTGTGTTTGACTTTACCTCATCCCTTTTGGACTGCAGACACTGCCAGGCTGCACAGCAAGCAGAGTGTCTGCTGGACAAAGTGTTTGGGCTGAAAGCAAATCCCTGACCAAGCCATGTTGATGGACCATGGCATGCAAAACTGCTAAACACGAGGTGAGAAATTTCTGGCTGTGAGACATTACACTGTCAGAAGCTGTTCAAGGTCACAGAGAGACCCCCTGAACTACAGTTGGATTTCACCAGAGGGGAAAATTTTGGATCCTGGCATCCGCATGTCAAGGCCAGTCCCAGGAGTAATGCCACCTTCTCAACCATGTTCAATGTAAAGAAATAAATCGTTTTTCCTGGTGCAGAGGTGCTGGTCTCAATGCCTCACTGCTGCAGGGTTTGAAATACAGCAGGGTTTGAGTTTTACTTTGTTATACCTTAGCCTAGTGAGTGGTTAGAGAAAGGTGTAAAACATATGTGCTTTTTGTCTAGTGATGTTTCAATAGAAAACACTGTTTGGTGTGAGGAAAAACTACTTCAAGAGCGATTCGGGATAGCAAGTACAGCTCGCCTCAGTCCTGGGACAGGATCGGCCATAAGGCACTTCATTCTCCTCAACAGTTCATAATGACCACATCATCAGGATCCTTGTCTCAGGGACTGCCCTTTTACCTGCCCTCATCTCTCCACACATTTCACACAGCTGCGAAGTACAAAGGGTTACAGTGACAAAAATGCGGGCAATGTAGTTCTTCAGTAATTGCAGGCATGTAGCATCAGCAGTGACAAAAAGTGTTAATGGAGTAGATAAAATGCAGACAATGGCCTATGTGGCAGCCAGAGGTGTTGCTGTAAGCTGCACAGACTCATGTAAACCAGCCTTGCGTTAGCCGAGATAAGTATTGTGCCATGGCCTTGGGAAGACATTCCAAAATCCTGACTAGTTTTACACTTCAAACAAAATGTAACTTATTTTGGTTTCAGCAGTATTAAAATCTAGCTCTCTGATTTTAAAACCCGGTAGATGTTCCCATGGATTCCTACTATGGTTTTGGATTGCATGTTACAAATACTTTTTTTAAAAGGTGCAAATTTCCTGCCATGTTCTGGAAGGACACCAGAGTACCTCTAGCTGTGCTCAATGTGAATGGTATTTAGGCTGAATGCCTTCTGCTTTAGGGTTTTGGATTATACTCTATATTATTGGAAGGCAATTATTTAAGCTAAAACTACTTCAGCCCACGGTTAGTGATTCATCTTTTATAATAAAAAATTCAAAGGGTTTATATATTGATAGAGAAACACAGACCTAGAGGAAGCCAAACACTACTAGGCATTCAAATGATGCCTGGATAAAGCATCCATGGATCAGAAATACAATAATCATTCCTTCTTAGAATTCTCCCCATCAGTTCCTATTTATTTGTCTTAGCATTTTGGGCAATTACAAAGTCAGAAAAGGAATAATAACTTTTAATTTGCATTTCCTCAGAGACCTGAAGATTAAAGGTGGTGGGTAGAAATTTAGGTAATCAAAATACGTATATTAAATTGTGTGAGATGAAATCTGCAGATGTGTACCACATCTTTTAAGCACGCAATTAAGGCTGAAGCTAAAAGGGGGCATCAGCTTTTTGAAATCACACAGCATCTATACAAGCAAAATTCATTGCTAAATTGCTGCTTCCAGGCCATTGGAGACAGTTACTTCTTACCTGCAGGTTTAAGCATCTGCAAGTTTTATTTCACTTTACTTCAACTGAATCCAGAAACTGGATTCATCTGTCCAAGCCCTCTGCAATCTTAATTTCAGAGCACATCTTTAGAACAAAATGGTCAGACTCTGTGTACAACATAACGATGGCCCCTGCTGTTTCTTTCAACACAAGCACATGACAGCACCAACCAGCACTGATTGCAATGCCACCTTTTATACCACAACCCAACATTTAAGGCTTTTGAGCTAGGTGCAAAAGATTTCATTCAATGCTCTAATAGCTGAGAGGAGTACACGAGGGACCAAGGGTAACAGAATGAACTGTTTCTTTTACTGAAACTACAGTCCCGAACAAAAAATAGTCCCAGACTCAGTCAGAAAGAGAACACAAAATAGAGCATGCCACTGAAATTCTAGCCATTCAAACCCTTGTCTAGGATTTTTGTCTTATTATGCCTACCACAAGGATGTTTTCTAAAATTAACATAGAAATCATCTTGAGATAAAATACAAACACAGGCTAAATGCATTCTTTAAAGTTAGGAAAGAAAGCTCTTTGTTAAAATTTTAATTTGTATGCTTAATGGTATTAGAATATTCAAGATAATTGGAAACAAATACCATCAAGGCAAACAAAGATTTTTATATGTTAGTCAGCCAAACACTTGGGAAAACCACCAAATTTTTCTGCTTGAAATGTAAAGCTATTACTCAGTCTTGCAAACCTGAAAGTTTCAGCTGTATTTCAAAATAAAATCAGAAAAAACAAAAACAAAAACAAAAAACAAAAACAAAAAAACACTGGGGGTCATAGGCTCCTGTGGCTCGACCACACATATTGTATGGTTACTTTTAAAAGATTTTCTCCACTTGTATCACTCTCAGTGCTTTAGAACTGCATGATTAATATTAAAATAAATGTCTCCTTTTGGTTCAAGCTGCTCACAGAAATATTGTGGGGGGTTTTTTTCAAATTAAAGGAAAGGAGGAAAAGCTCACGTGAATGAAAAAAACCTCAACTAAAATAAACTCCTTCACCATGGGCTGTCAGTGGCCACCAAATCCAACATCTTTTCTATCTCTGTCAAGCAATTTTCATTTTATGCTTCTCAAAATATGAAGCAATAGATACAGATAAATGTTACACTTATTTGCTGATTGCATCAAACGTGTTTCTGTGTAAAAGAACAATCTAAATAGCACACCAAACAATGAACTCAAAACCCCAGTGAATTTAGATCTTGAATATTTAACAACAGTTGGAGAATGTTACATTACTGGTCCCTTGTAATTATATGGCAATGACCTTGGGATTTCTGAATTTCACATCTTCCACTCTTTCCATTCTGTTCTCTGTAGGCTGTTGCAGAGATACAAAATTGGAATTGTAAATTAAGCCATTACATGAAAGCCACTGGATTGGAAAACATACCTACTTCACAAAATGCGGTTAATTTTACAGAGTTTATTTTCTTCATAGCAGCACATTGGCAAAATGTGAGCATGGAAAACCTACAGACAATGTCTCAAATAAATTCTTCGTTTCAGTGGTTTCGACTTTTAACAGTGTCTTCTTATATTATATATTTGCCCTTTAAGAAACCCTCCTTCCTCATATTGTAACTCACTTCCTCTTCTTCCTCACTTCTTATGAGTTTTGGGGGATGTTCTTTTTATTCTTTTTTTTTATGTTCACTCTAGCATGTGTTTGTCCTACATGTCTAATTGGCTGTTCTTTTTCTAAAACACCTTCTATCCTCAAAATTTTATGAACTGCATCTCTTTGGAGTACATTCTATCAAAGTGTGACTTAATTGCCAATGTTCATATCTTTGGTACTATCTCATATTCAAATATGTAAATAAATTACTAGTGAACATTCTATGAACTTCACACTGCCATTATTGCATATTCAGCTATAAGTATCTGAGAGGTCTGCCTTTTCTTCTAGAAGCTTAGGTGATGTAAAACAAAAATTACAATTATTAAATATTATTAAAATATGACAGAAAGGGATAACTCAGAAAAAGTCACACTGAAAAAGCAGGATGTCATATGCAGATCCTATGACACTCCCAAACAATATAATAACTTACAAAAGCCAATAACATCATGTCTGGAATCATACACAGTCATAGAAATACGGTTACACTCTTTAATCAATCAAAAGACTGGAAACGGCTGATTAGATTTGCAGGACTGGTTTCTGTTTTGAGACTCTTGGTGGATACACATTTATACTGGGGGAAAAAAATCTGTACTGTTCCTGTAATAAAGCCCTTCAGGAGCGAACATCTAGCTCAGGTGGTTTTTCCAACAGAAAAAAGTTTCTCCCCTTTTTCCAAACACAGGTGGAAGCAATTCCAGCTCAGCTGCAGCTGTGCAGATAAAAAGGGTCTGGAGAGGGAAGTGAGACGTCAGGAGCCTCTACAGCACAAATGCCTACAGAGTTTTCCTGGCCCATTAGGTTGGTTGTCCTAGGCCCTTCAGGTTTTGGGAGGTAGGTCCTATTAAATCTCTGCAACTGTGAAATGGGGAAGAATAATCTTTATCAAAGATAGCACATTTTTACAGTAGGGCTTGAGGCACAAGTATATGAGATAGATAAAGGTACCGCAGCACAGCTTAATGGTTGGAAAGAGTTGCTGTGAATGAGGTCTTTTCTTATCATTCTGTGCTTAGACATTTGTACAGTTCTCTTAAGAGGTCCTTTAGTTTGCTTTGCTCTGAACTCAAGGAACCTGGAGGCAGATGTTAAATAAGGAATATATCTTCCAAAGGTAAGAGTTGTCCTGTAAAATATAAATGTCTCATTCTCAGTTGCACTGTCTGCAAAGCATACTGACGGGGCTCTGAGAGTAGTGTAACTTAAATATAATTAAGCCCATTATATTCATTTGCACATTAATTATTCACACGTCTATAATACAAAACCTACAGTTTGATCATCAAATGGATGAGAAAACAGGAGGTTTGCTTTTCCAGTCATCACTTCTAAATATAAACTATATAATCTTCATGACTGCAGATGGCAACATGGGCCCAGTTACACTTTCAGTGCTTCATCCTGCACATTTTGTATTTCACTATAACAGCAAAACAGCTGACAAACTAGTCAGTATTTTCAGCTGAAAATTTGCTTTGCTTACTAAGCAACTCTTTGGTGTAAAATCACCATTGAAATACCTATTCTTTTGGGTCTTTGTTTTGATGTATGACATAAAGCATCCTTGAAATTATTCTTAATTAAACCAAGGAAAATTGCCACAGCAGGAAAGAACACAAGTATATCTGAGATCTAGACTACTCGGTACTTGAAAAAACACAGTAACAGGTGGAGTTTGTATTTACCTATCTGCCCCATGTAGAGTAAAACTTAGAGATACAACTTTTCTCCTACCTATACTGCATCTCTTTGAAGTTTATCAGTTATAACATTGAGTATTGAGTTCGATGTACAGAGGTAAATCACAGAACATTCTGAGTTGGAAGGGACCCACAAGGATCCTTTAGTCCAACCCTTAACAATATCTATTAATCTCCAAGGGAGTAGCTGCAACCTGTGATTTTTTTCTTCAAGCTGAAAAGGAATTCTAACTTTTTTCTACAGTAGCAGATTTACAGCTTAGTGTATATTTACTTTTAACATTGGCACTCACCATGGTGATGCATGCAACTATGATTTGTTTACTTCTATGAATTTCCTTCTATGTAGCACCTAATGTGAACAACAGAAAAAGACTAAAAGGTGCTAGAACTTCACTAGCAACTTATTTGAAAGTGACTAGTAATTACAGTTATTTAATTCTAAGCCCTTATCACTCAATTTGATTTCAAACACTTTGTAATAGAAACATGAGATGACTCTCGTCAATAGCATAATAGCAATTACTGGGGTTTAGGGAAAACATTCATTAATGTATTCTCTCAGATTGTGGTGTGGTGGCACAATGGTTGTTAAATATTTGGGGGGGTCTCCCCCACAGATCTAACAACTAAGTTCCTATAGCTCAGATACACTTTTGTCTGAATTTCAATTTTAAAATTGCTGTGAGTAGAAATACAAGCAAATACTGACCATCCTAATGAAGTCAAATATCTTCTCAAAGTTGTTTGAAACATAGATGCAATTCTTATTTCTTTGCTGTGTATGAAATTAGAATATAAATCCTATTGCTTTCTTGACAAGAGAGTTCTAAAACACCAACATGCCGTAGCTTTTTACTTTTTAGTGAGAAGTATTTATTGCCTTTCTAATACACAGACAAGTGTCTTCTAATAAGAGGTAAAAATGCATTCAAACCAAAACTATTGTTCTAAAGATAGTGTCTCCTCCTTTTTCTGCTCTGCATTCCACAGTTCAGCAATGAATGTGCTCGTAACTCTAGCTTCTTGGTTTAAATGTAATTATACTGAGAGAATGAGCTGAAAACTGCTGCTGCTTTTTAAGTGTAATTATTAATGTATAAGAAATTTAGAAGAAGGAAGATCTCAGAGAATTTTCCATAAGGTGAGTGTTTGTGCACAGCAAAATGAACTTTAATAATTATCCTTGCTAAAGGTCCTTGAAAAAGAAGACTGAAAAGTGACAACTCCCACTGGGGCAGAGCTACAGAAAATATATATATGTGTGATATGTACCACATTTGTGGATTTTCCCTCTTTAAGGTAGAAAATCTTGAACTTTTGTAGTGGCTCAGACTGCTTTTTGAAGAAGAAACAATTTTGATTTATTATATTATCAGGTAAAAATTATCTAGTCCAAACACACATATGGTTCCTACACATCTCAAATACTTGTGACTAGATTAGAAGCAGAAAGCCACAGAGGAAAGAATGCAAGCTAGAAAATTATTTCTTTAGAATGTAAGGTCTGTCTCATCCTTCACTGAAGAGGTCAAGCTTTTATTTTACTTTTCCTTGAAAGTATATTTTGCTTATTCTTCACTTTCTTTGTTCAGTTTCTTCCCCTGTTTTCCCACCTTGGAAGCACTTTTCTGCTCAGCCATAAGCCCTGGAGTATTTAGGAGTTAGCTTAACTCTTGAACAGTTGTTTGAGGCAAGTGTGATATTACTTGATATGCTCTAAAGCTAGTTCTCACCTCGTAAAAAGTATTTTACAGGTGCCTAATCCATTTGATCTATTTTTGCATCTACACTGCCTGTTACTGTTGTTGGTATAGTAGATGTCAATGTACTCCTTAGGGCTGCCATAGACCAGAACATTTTTTTATCCCACTCCCTATTTTGTATTCTTTTATAGTAGAAATCAAGAGACTGGCAGTTCATAGTATCTATTTTATAGACATCTTTACCATAGCAACAATGTCGACTTCGACTATAATATAGATTTTTCCCATTCTCTAAATTCACCGTTCTGTGGATGTGTTCACGCATGCACATATTTCCTTGGTCTGAGAAGCTCCTTTCCTCAGTCACCTGACACAGCTGCTCACAGGTTACCAGGGCTCCCTGACCACTGCCATCCTGGCAAGCTGTTAAATCTAGTAAAATTTAGCTTTTCATCTCAAGTTCATCTTTACTCACCAACTCATTTTCAAATATATTTTGCTGTGTTGCTGAGTGTCAGCCTTTACATCATAAAAAAGCTTTTAACCATGTGACAGTGTATGTGATGGTATATAACATGATCTACTGGTGACAGTAAAATTAAGGGCCGGATAGGAATGTCTTAATGTATTCAAAGAAAAAAATCTGGGAAAAAAACTTTCTCACATAAAGAATATGTTTCTGAACACCCCTGTTTGTTCTTTCAGATTGTTTTCCTTAGCATTAGTCATAAAGAGTGATTTAATGCGTAAAAATAGTGACATGCTGGTCTTGGAAATAAGTTACATCATACATTTTTCTGTATTTCAGTGGGAGACTGGATTGCTACAAAGGGACTGTATTTATAAATTTCACTCCCCCTTTACTGAAAAACCTCTAGTTTTTATCTAAACTATAGCAAATATTTGGTTTCAAACAGATTTGGCTAAATAAAACTGTACTTCTCAGACATCTCACAGCATTGCAACTTCAGAAAATAAACGAGGGGAAAAAAATTGGATTGCTGGTGTCAGCTCTTGGGACCTGGCTGTGTTTTGTGCAGCAGCAGCAGCCATCTCCTTCCTTGGGGCAGACCTGTGTCCATGCATACAGCACAGCCTTTGCCTGCCACAGAACAGAACTCATCCTGTAAAGGCAGAGCCTGAGGAGCCAGTGTGATCCTGGAAATCTTCATGTGCGTGTGCACCAGAGAAGGGGGAGCGAGGGAGACCTAGCGCAAAGGAGAGTAGGGGAGGAAGGCAGGGAGAGAAGGGAGCTTGCTTCACACACTGCTGAAGGCTGTCAGAAGCAGACCACACGAGCAGCACTCTGGCTGGTGTGCAGTTTAAGGGACAACATTCACTGACTTTATTCATTGAATTGCTGAAGGACAGATATGACATCCAACTGCTACTTCTATATGTTCTTGCTTATTGGTACCAGGGGTAAGTGTACCTGATATTCTTTCTTGTTTTGAGCATTGCAAAGCAGATAGCTGATAAACTTCAACAGTGGATATTTTTTTTTTTAAGAACTATGATATCTCAGTGTATTTTGCATTTCATGGCAATTATTTTTTAACAGAATCAAAGTGTAATGCAGTCTCTCAAGATTACTACCTACATGTTGGGATCAGATATTTCTGTATTTAATGCCTTAAGTGTAACTGTTAATAGTTATGAGCTGAAATTGAAAAATAAGAAACAGTTTAAACATTGCATAAATACTTGCTGTAAATATTTAATGAAGGTACATATAGAACTGACTCATCTCAGTTGCCACAAGATCCACATTTTAGACTCACTTCAGCAGTTTGAGATGATACTGTGCAAGTGTTACTAGAATTGGTAGTTCTCAAAGGGCAGATTGTGTTCAGGTAATAGGAATTTTCAGCATGATAGGCAGTATAGCATGTAAAATGGAGACTGAATTAAATTTCAGTTTTCTTTCAGATGGAAATCATTTCAGAGTGGTGGGAGTTACACCAGCCATTCTGTTTACTTTAGCAATGTTTTTCTCATTTAGAGTACCCTATCTGTAAGTGTGTTTTTGACTTGATAAAGCTGTCCCTGTGAAGCTGCTGATATGGATCTATATGTTGAATGCTCCAAATGGTTATAATTTTCTTTAGCTGTAATTATTACAAGTTGCTTTCTGTTGCACAATGTCAATATTAAGATAGTGGGTTTTTTTAATTGAAGATGAAAATAGCTACTTTTTCAATATCAACTGTTTTGTTAAACTAATAGAAGCATAGGGTTGAATTCTGCCACCTTCTGTATTGAACAACAGCTTGTTCTCTCTCCTGCTTTTAAATTAAAGCTTTTGGGGTTCATGTGTGTATACAGTGCTGCTTAAGGTTTGTAAGGCATATTGTTCCCCGTTAGGAGTTTGGGAAATAGATCTCCACATTCAGTTATTTTTATAGCTGCAAAACTTAGTTAAATCATTTGAAAAACTTTAAGCAGCTCTTTTACATTTTGGAGGAAAACATAATATATGAGATGCATGCATGAAAAAAGTAATAATAATGAATTTGGAATTAAGAAGGCGATGATAATGAGGTCTTATCAAGCCTGTGAGCAAGGTCTTGTTTCATATGCACCTGCATTGTCCATGAGCAATAATCCAATATAAAGGTAGTACTTTAAGATGTGCAGAATAAAAGCTAAACAATTTCAACAAACTAAGTCTTTAACATTACTGTTTTTCTATGCCAAAACATTAAAATCTAGAAACATGCATACAAGATGTGCAAATCATTGTTATAATTTCTGCTGTTAAATATTGAAATATATGAAGGCATATTGCAAAATAGGATAGCAGATGAGGACTGTGAATGACTACATGCCTGCTAGTTATGATGGCCATTACCTTTTCAGGTGTTCATTGGCTCACCATATATAATATAATACTTATGAGATTATTAAGATACTTATACATCTAGATTTGTTAAAGAGAGAAGTGGTGAACTCACAGGTTAAAGCACATGCATGCCTGGAGTCTCTGCTGCCTGTTAGTGCTCTGTCTTGCACGAAAATTAGTGGTTTTTTTAGTGCCATTTCTCACCTTGCTCAGTGTACAATTCGTATCTTCATTGCCTTTCAGCGTTTTAGCCAGCAATGTGAATTGTAGCCACATCTACTAGCTGGCTGATTTCATCTTCTCAATAGACGTAAGCTTTGCTCAAGTCTTTATGCTAACTAATATTAAACATTCCTGCATAGCTGTCCTTAGAAATTGGATTTACTTTATGTGGACTTCTGGAAGTTCAGCTAAATTTTGTTGCGGAATTTTTGCTGTTGGTTTTTCTGGGTGGGGTTCTTGTTCATTTGTTTGTTTTATTTCTGCAACATCACAGATCCTTCTAATTCTTTAAAAGATAAAATAAGGAATATATATCATACAAAAACTACTTTTGCCTGACCTACCCATACCCCTTCAGTGTGTCTCTTTAGTTTTCCATTCAACAGTGAAATTAGTACACAAGATACCTTTAATCCCTTTTTTTTTATTTTATTCTCTTCCTTTACCTTCTTCTTCCTTACATCTTTTTTTTTTTTTCTAATACGAAAACCTTTCCTTCCAAAATCCAAATAATCCAAGAAATCAAGCTTCTTATGCACTAGTAACTTCCTGACTACTTTCCCATGTGGAATGTAGTATTCCACGTAGAGGGTTTCTTTGAAAACAAAGCAGCATCTATACCATGCTCTTTGTCAGCACAACAGCCTTGATTATAACGTGGAGAAAAGTAAATTTCAGAATCTGGTTGTAGAACTGGCAGCACTGAATAAGTAGCAAGGATGAACCTCTGCCCAGGTGGCTCACACCCCTTGCTCAGGTAGCAAGTCACTTTAGGTGTGTGGCTGGCATTGCACTGCCCGCTGCCACATCTCTTCTCTCTTAGTAAAATAATCAGCTGTAATTACTGTGGCAACTGTAGTGCATGCTTGTGCCTTTAGCATTTCTTTGATTAACTTTCTGGGGAAAAAGCTATTTTATCCTCCTGGGCTTTGGCTAAGTGACAGAATCTCAAACAATTCATTTATCAATCATTAAGCCAAACAGAAAAACACTAGTATCGAAAAGTATTCAAAGTGAGTTCCAGAAGGGATTTGGCAGGCTGCTTGTGAAAAACAATTGCAACTCCTACTATTTTAACCCTTTCTGTTCTATGCCTCTACCTGACATTCTCCAATCCTACTTCTGCTTGCACCTGCAGTTCCCCTAGCCTCTTCTTTGTGTTCTCCCTCTCAGATATAATTTTTCCTTTCCTTACCCTCACTGTAAAATGCCTAGGAAAACTTTCTTTAAAACATCTGAACCTTGTTAGACCTTCTGGTGCTTCGTGAGGGTGACAGCTGTTTTCAAGGCCAAGATCTTTTATACCAAATGCTTTATGTCAAATGTGGGAAAGAGGCCATTCTAAACTATTTGGAAAAGTGCAAGTTTATGATTGTGTAGGAAAGTGCTCCTGTTTACATATTTTGTAACATATTTTAAGATCCTTTCCAGATTTCTAAATAGAAAAGTGAAATTACTTCAGCCTTTGCACAAGCTCAAATAACCATTGTGTAATAATAACATTTGGTTGTTTCTTTCATTTAACTTGGGCATTAATCTGACTAACTATGTTTTTATGCGTATCACAAAAATTAGTATCTTTACAGAAAATCGGGGATGAAGACTAGATTTGCTGAGGAACATTTACTGTAGTGTCAGTTAGGTGGTAGTTAAAAGTCTACACAATGTTAAACTGAACTTTTGAAAGTTAGATCCTGCAACTGCTGCTTGGGCAAGGATGTTTTCTCCTCTCCCTTAACAGCACATGGGGCTACCTAAGTTGAAAACCTCTTTATAGCAACTCTACCAGACTTGAACCACTTGCTCTGAAATTTTATATGCAATGTGGATCTTTTGCACCTTGAACAAGAAGATAAGCAAAACTTTACCAAAATAATTTCGTTTTTCCAGAATGTGAGGAATTGTTGTTTTGCCTGTGTTGAGCGATTCGGGGAATCTTGTACTAAGCTATGCTTTTTTTCAAACAAATAAGAACTTTTGAAGTATTCCTCTACAAAATCACTGTGCCTGAGAGACAACCCCCTGACAGGCCATCCCACTAGAACTGATGAGGCTATTCAAGCCCAGTTGCAGTAAAGTAAAAAATAACCTCTTCTGACAGATGTTACTGGATGCTAGAGACCAGCGTGACATTCATCAGAGAAAGTGCCATCAGTCATCTCAGCAAGGGTTTTCTGTTGGTGCCAAGTGTCCTAGACTTTGAAGCCATCAAGTCAGACTTTGAAATGGCTGTCTCCAGGTGGGGAGGCGCAGGAACCTGAGAGGATCAGGAGGTCATATTGGTTGTGTCTAAAAGACAGAGAAGGTTAAAATGTATTAGAAAGGACTGAATAAGAAGAATGACAGAGGGACAAAAGGGATGGGTAGATGGGACATTGGAGCAGAGAGATGAGGGAAAGAGCTAATGCTACTTAGAAAGGGAAAATGGAAATCAGAAAGACTATTAGTCAGGGAAGGCAGAGACTGAGGAAAGGGATGCGTGAGAAGGAGACAGCAGGGAACAGTGAACTAATTAAAGGAGTTCTGAGAGAGGGGAGTGAGCATGTGAAGAATGAAGTCAGAGGATGGTGAGATCAGAACTAGAATCCTATACAGACAGAATGGGATGAGATAATGGGAAGTAGGTAGTGATTAGGCAAGAGAGGATGGAAGTGAGTGAAGTGCCCAGGGCAAAGAAAAGATGAAATTGAGCAGAAAAAGCATCTGTGCTTGGTAGGGTTACAAAGCCAGAAGGAAGCTCAAGACTGTCCTGTGACTTACTGTCTTCTTTCACAATGTCTCCTCCTGCATAACACCTCTGCTCAGAGGCTGGTAATTAGTGCTTTCAGATCACTCTACCCTCTCTTAAAATGAAGGTCTGGAGACCTAAAGGGTCTAAAGTAGTGATGCAGCATGGTGTCATGCTATAAAACGTTGGAGAAAAACTGATTTTCTCTTTTAATAGTCTGAGATGTTACCTGTATTAGTGAACATAATTAATTTTGTAAACCCAGTGCTTAGGAACTAAGGCAAAAGACATGGTCTTAATTTGCCCTATGTACCCATACTGCATTTTCTTCTTGCTACATCTCCACAAAAACTCACGCTTTGTGTGCTGCATTCAAAAAATGAATCAGAAACTTATGGTGAATTATGCTGCTTTTTGACCCTGTCTTTATTTGCTATAATTAATTAATTATTTAATTAATATAAAACATGAATGACCATTTGATTAAAACAACCGAACTCTGCTCTGCACAACTGATTTCTATTCCTGCTTCTTGACTCAGACACTGATACTCTAAATGCTTATAAATGGATAACAATTATATGACAGATTTTCTATATGACAAATTTTCTAGGGGTTTTACCTTGATCATCCTGATGTGGTAGCATTCACTGCATGGCTGCCACTGACATCTATAAAAGCTGATATTTAAGCAGTCCGTGAAGCTGATTCTGAATGTAGAAACCTAAAATTAGCAGAAACACTTGCCAAACATATGTTAATGTCTGAGCTCCCCATCTGAGCAATAATATCGTATTCTAAACTGTAATCAAAACAATTTGTGAAGACTTAAAAATGGGAAGTCTAATTATTGTAGCTGTGTGACTGAACTAATTAGGAATTTAATATTGTAGCTTGTAAGTGGTTAGACTGTAGACTAAGACATCAGTAATTCACTAGAAGACTAATCAAAGCATAGATCTCTTGCCTTTAGTGTGTTATCTGAAAGTGTGTTTTCAAAAACGTATGACATTTAAAAATCTTGAGTTTGAATTCATAGTTTGAACATGTGTTGCTAATAACAGATGCTGCACATAAAAAAGTGACTTTGTATACGTAATGAAGCAATGCACAATATTATGCTCGCTACCTGCTGCGTCTCAGTGCTCATGAGGGATCCAACATGAAGTTGACTCGTGTGACAGGGCAAGATATATGCATCGGGAAGAAAGACTGAGGGGAAAACAGGGTTTTGGATGAGTATCTGGAGCCATCAGCTGTGGCCCGATGGGGAGATCCAGGCCTGGGAGGACAAGCTGACCTCATGTCAGGGGAAGAGAGTGGGGAGGAAGAGCCCAGGAGTAGTTACACTGATGCTGCAGGACTTGCACACATGAAATCACTCAGCAGAGTTTATCCAGAAAGCATGTTATATCACCCAGTCCCGTATAGCATAGGTCACTGTGTTACACCCGTGTGCTCTGTATCAATCCTGAGGCTTTTATTCTCAGTCAAGTAATTTTTATCTCCTGGGGAGAGCAAGCGTCACTACAGCACTAGGAATGGCAATGGCTGTACAGTGACTTAAACTCAGAGAGGTGCACAGGTCTGTGTAAGAAGGCAAACACTGCTTCTTTCTCCTCTTGTTCTGTAGAAAAAATAAAAGCACTGGCTTGACCTGAGAGAGGAGATTTTTCCCCAGCACGGATCTGATTGTTAATATTTTGCTCAGTGTAGGGGAAAAAAGCATAGTGCTTGGAAGGGGGTTGGTAGTTGTGGTATTTTTTAATTTAAAAATATTTTTTCTGTTTTTATTTTTTTTTAATTGCAAATAAAGAAATAGAGATCTAAAAAAAAGTTCTTAAGTTCTGCCCACAACAGACTTAAAGCCAAAGTTTGTGCATATGGGGAAGGAAGGGACTAAATTAATGAATTTAAGGGCCATCTAATTGTATATCAAATGCCTTGATTATCTGGAGAATTTAATAGTAATGCAGTCAAAAAAGATGGTCTGCATTTTTAGAGGTTTGATTCAAGAAGACCCATCTACCATAAAAATGAACTCCCTGATGTAATTTTCTGGACTTCAATTCCATGTTAATACACGTGAATTAACTGTTATGTTGTCTCACCTAGAAATTACAGATAATGGTTTTCAGAAACTAATTATTTTCTAGTATTCAAACAACACTGCAAATCTATAACTGTTTTGGTATTTTCTTCATATTCAAAATCTGTTGTATAACAAAATCAGTTTCAGAGTGTTTCTCAACTGATTCATTTCAAGGTCCTGTGATGACTGGTTTGAAAATTCATTAATTTATAAATGCTGCTTTGGTTTTGGTATGGATTTTCAGGACCATACAGAAAGAGTTTTTACTTTTCCAAATACTTATCAAAAATGGCTATTGGATAGTTGGCTTTTCTACAACCCTAAGATTTATATGTCACATGAGGCCTTTCTTTTTCTTACTATGTTTTAGAAAAAATGTTTTAAAATAAATATAGATTAATTCTATAGCACACCTTCCTATTTTTTTTCATTTTATCACTATTTTGTTTTATTTTCATTTAAAATTTTTAAATCTTTCATTTACATATTCACTGCTTTCACACCATCATTTAACTTGGTTGGTTTTTTACTCAGAAATATTTCTTGGCTTTATGGATGTGCAGCTTTGGAGAAGATTTCAGATTTTTTTGCACCATTTTAAGTACGGGGATATGATTTCATAAGTTACAAATATTTTATTGCGATATAATTATCTTATTCAAGATACTAAAAAACTGTGGTCAGATTGTCACATCTGATAACACAAGAAAACTTATTGAAGTAAAGTATAACAGAAAATATCTATTTTAGACTGAAATTTTAAGATTTACTCTCTAGATATGTCTAGCAGCATGCTGTATATTTTATCTAGGAAAACATTAGGAGCTAAGAACCTTTAATGCACCTTCACTGAGTAAATTGTAGGTAATTGTATAGGTCGAATAAAGTAAGAACCTTAGTGTTAAAAAAAAAAAAAAAAGAGGTACTGTCTTTGATACAATAGACATTGAAAGTGCACTGACACCTTGACTTTAGAACATAAATGTCTTCTCACAACCTGCTGTGTGTGAATTCGAGTTGTCAAAGCATCTAACTACTGTGTTTTTAAAGCCTTGGGAAAAGCTGTGTTCTGATGCTTCCTCCTCTCAGTCCCCTTTCCACATCATGATGCAGCTGTCACAACAGTCTTTTATGATTCCTGTGAGCAGGTCTGTATTTGCCTGGGCACTCTTCTGCATGCCTTGCCCAGAAGAACCCTCTGTCTGATTCAGCCATTCAGGTGTGGAATAAACAGGGATTGACAGAAAGGTATCGCAGGACCAAGGCTATGCAGCTGATCACCATTGGAGCAAACCTCTCCTCCTCCCAGCCCAGTATCCAGCCTTGTGTGCCACGCTCCCAATGGATCGGGATACTCTGACTGAAGCTCTGTTTCCCAGAGCGTGCTCTCATTTTTGTTGGCAATGAGTGTCAGGAGCAGACATCATCGTCTCTTGGTTTAACTGAAGTGGGGTTGAAAGGAAGAGAAGGAGGAGCTATAGACTATATGGAGGTGGAATACATCAGTAATCCATGCAAAAATATTGTTCTGCCACACAGCATTTGAAATGGAGACATACTTCTGAATGTTGCTTCTTGTTATCTTTTCTAACCTAATTAGGATATCCAGACAACTCACACGTATGTGCTGCTAATACAACATTGCATTATGCACATAAATATATGTATAAAATCTGAAAATTATATTTAAAAAATCTATTACTCTTAATTTGCAGGTATATTTTTATATAACCTGCAAATGAAGAATTAAGTCAGATGTCTCTGGTCATGGAGTCCAAACAGCTGGACCCAATGATCTTAGAGGTTTTTTCCAACCTAAATGATTCTGTGGATCTGTGGTTTGACCAGCTAACATTATTCACTTTAAGAAAGCAAAAAATCCTATTAGCTTGAGATAATTTCTGGGTTTTGCACTTTAATTGGAGCATCACAACTTATAGTCATGAGTTATGTGGATTCACAGTAAAATATAGCAGAGATAGGTAAACTTATGATTCTTAAATTGAACCCAAAGTTAATGAATCAGAATCCAGTAATAAAACACTAATTTAAACATGGTCTGCAAATTGATTCCTCATAAAATAGTTCTGTGAGGTCTTAGAGAATGAATTCTCTAAAATACTTTCAAATTATGTTATTTAAAAACAGAATAACAAAGAGTTCCATAGTTTATGATACTTCAGGAGGGTAGAATCTCATATATTTATAGAGCACCACCACATCCTAAACCCAAACTTGTAGTGCTATATTAAATTTAAATTCTTAATAGTTATAAATGGTTCTTAGTAACAAAAATATGTGAATAAATAAAATGTACGAGACAATCTTATCTCAGGGTCACCAAGAAATAATATATTTTTATTGTTCCAAAATTAAAATTAAGTATGCTTCAGAGTTCACTACGCTGGCTTAGTTCCATTGTAAGAACTATCATGACATTCCTTTTAGTCTTTATTAAAGCCACAATGAATGAAGGGGGAAAAAAAGTAAAAAAAAAAAAAAAGAAAAAAATAGATTATGTTTCCTATTTCAAACACTTTGTGTAGGACTCCCAAAACATTTCTCTCTCTGGAGTCTTAGAAAAAGCATGCCTGAGATTATTTTTCAAAGATTTATTTAAGACTGTGTTACTTGGGAGAAGAGGAAAAATAGTGTGGCATCTGAAATTTTGGCTAATGTGTAGCTTGCTTAGTTGAACTGCCTCTCTAGTAAAATAAGAGACTAGAGAGCAAAAGAAGATGGAGAAAGAGAAAAATAGAATCTCCTACTGCCACTCTTCAGGTTCTTTTCCTCATACTGTGTCTGGGCTGGCTGTTCTGAAACCTTTTTTTCTATCGTCAGCTTTTCAAGATGTTCATTCTACCAGAATGTTGGAGTTCTGTGGGTTTTTTCCCCATCCCAAGAGCATACCAAATTTTAAGTACATTGTATAATCCAGCCATAACTGGGGCGGGGGGAGACAGTGGTTTGAACAGGAGTGTGTAGACACATGACAGGAAAAAAAAAAAAAAGGAAGACAGGTTTGCCCTGTTTGACCTAAGAAAAGTTAGGCAAAGGGTTATGATCTTTTAGGTTGTTTTCTGTTATGAGGAGACCTTAATGATAGTCACATAACTCTTTGCTTATTTGCAAATACTCTGTTCTCAGAACCTCCTACAGTTTGAATATCAGCAAGTAATTTCCCTGTTCATTGCCTTTTAATTTCATTCCCTTATTCTTTGCAACTTTCTCTGAAGGATTTGCTATAAGTACTTTCTGTCTCATCTCCTGAATTTCTTTTTACTTCCGTGCTTGAATGTACACAAACTCTTTTCCTGTATATGATATTGTGTCGTGGAGTCATTTAAATCCACCTTTTATTTTTGGAAACTTGAGAGACATATTATAAATGTCTGTTGCTTGTTAATTTAAATAATTTAGTTTTCACAAATCACTGTCTCACTCTTGCTTACTTTACACATGGCTGACTGAGTTAACTTGTTGAAAGCAGTCTGAAATTAACTTCTTTACGCTAATCTCTAACTACTCTCATTATGTATTTAAATTCAGAGCTCTGGTTATCTAGATGAGGTGAATGATTGTTGCTTGAGGGACACCAATTTCTCAGTAAATATTTATCTTTAACCTTTTTACTAAACTAAATTTTCAATTATTGGATTGCTCAGCTTTAAAAAAATAGATCCTTCAGTAGCTTGCTACTGAGTGTGTTACAAGATAGGAGAATAAATGTAAGATATGTGGCAAATACTGTGATACGAGAAACTTTTTTCTGTAGGATTACAAAACTTCAAGAATGCCATTCCAGGTGTGAAGCTTCACAGATTGTTTTGGGGTGTTTTTTAAATACTTGTGTTTAAACCATTAACTCCTAGAACTGTGGTTTGTTAAAGGATGAAAAAAATCGTTACTTGAAATAAATTTCTTTTATCTTTGGGACTTAAAGAGTCAGCCCAAACATACTCCTTAGTGGTTATGAGAAAGAATCAACTCCTGGGAGAGGAGTCTTCCTCAATTTTGATAGCTAAACATTGCCTTTCTAGGCCTTCCAGGTGGGATGGTACTGACTAGCACAACGTATTTAACTGTGCTAGTTAAAGGCACACTCGGACCTTCATTTTTATTCAGTATCTAATGCCATCTGAGCAAAACCCTAGTGTTTCATGTGTTCAGCTTTAGACTTGATGTTACTCTCCTGTGAAAAAGAAATAAGTGAAATTGAGAAGTTACACTGATGCAAAAAAACATAGGGACAGGCAAAGAAAAGCTTACCTTGATGTAATTTCTATTGGAAATCATATCAGAATACCCATATAGAACTTATTGCTAAACAGAAATAATAATCAGATATAATTTAAATTCTGTTTATTTGGAAGAAAAGAGGAAGTGAAGCAACAGAAAAGTTTGGCTCTGTTCATTACTTTGTGTCTTTGTTGGGCATTGGGCTGAACCCTCATCCTCTGGGAATGCCCTACAAAATTTGAGGTTTTGGATACAATTCATTTTACTACATGTTGGGACTTTTACAGATATTATTATCTCTTTCAGCTCTTTCTGTGCATCAGAATCTCTTTGTTCCAAGTCTTGTGCAAGCAGAACAAAGCCACAAATTAATAGAAGGTATAAGAGCCAAATCCCCTGGCAAGGTGACCAATCTGAGTTCCTCTACTGGCAGTCTCTGGCCCTGGAGTGGACTTGTCTGGCAGTTAGACAAGAAAGATCTTCCAGCACTATAACTGGATTAATTAGACTGAATTATCTGTGGCATAACCAATAACTAGCTTCAGTGATGTTGTTAGAGATTGGATGTGATATTTTCAAAAAGAGGGTACAAATTTTCTGCTTTGGAAAATGATTCTGAAATGAAAGCATTGTGTAACCCACAGCAAGATATAAAGGTACCATATGAAATTAAAAACAAAACAAGTACCAGATTGGCATGTAAAAGTCTTAATAGATCCACCTCCTTTGCTAAAATCCTTTGTACTGTGTTTCGTTTAATGAAAGCAAACATTAGGTGTAGTTCAAATGCTACATATTTCTACAATGACATCTAATATGATCTACCAAAGATAAATATAATGCAATAAAACCAAAAATGTAATTCTTGTTGCAAAAATAACAGCTAAACATTAAAAAAAATGCTAGTGTTTTAGAAATTACTCTGCTGCAGCCATTTGACAT